>NC_088869.1:45969237-46101280 GCF_032884065.1 Artemia franciscana
TCGTCTTAAAAAAGAAAATAATTAGACATCCTGCACCAATACAGCCAGACTTAACCCTTTTTTATTCACCCTCCTCCCGTTAAGGCAAAATCTAGTGTCTTATGTCACCCCTCATACAACCCTAAAATTTTTAATTCGATCTGCATAGCTCTTCCTTAGATATTACAGATACCCTACTTTGTAGACCTGTGTACGTGTAGTATCTTTCAGTTTACATTGCTGCTTTACCGCGAAAAAATTCTTGTCACACAAGGGATTAAAGTACGAAACCTTTTAGGCAGATTTAAAAAAATATATTTAGCTCTTATCTTACCCCTTCTCCTGTTTAAAAAACAGACCTCGGCAAGTCAAGTTCAAGGAGGGGCATCTGCCCCCCGCCCATAGCAAATTACTACCTGCCCCCTCCCCCAAGAAAGAAAGGTCTTTTAAAAACTTCAAATTGATCCCCCAAGTCATTCTTGAGACATTGCACATAATTTGAAATCTCGGATGCACATAGAGTTTCTGATACATTCTGTTAGACGTTCACCTTTTCCCAGTCCCTAAGAGTTTCAAATTCATCAAACTTCCATTTTCATGGCCAATTTTTATTCTAAAGGCTAATAAGAAAAATTAGTAAATTGTTTGATTTAGGAATGTTGCCCGCAGGGGCTGTGGAACCATCTCGACCCCAGAAGGATACTCATTAGAAGTGTCAATGTTTAACGAAATGGCTATCTAAAAATTTGCATGAGACATTTTAGATGCTTCGGAGGCTAATAGCAGAAAATGGCAAGGGAGATTGATTGCCCTCTAATTACTTTTGGCCCTTAAGAAGGCTCTTGGATCCTTCAATTGTCATTTGAATGAGCCTCTTCCCAATGGTATTTCTCCAACCACTTCTTCCATATGTTGTGGTAGAAGAAAAAAGTTGTGAGGTCCGTGTTGACCCTTTGTTGGGTCAGTTTTTGTGGAAAACAACGTTTTTTTTCCTTCCACGTTTGGGTTCCCATAGCCCAACAACTCCAGAATACAAGTTTCAAGCGGATCAAGGAAGAAGTGCTATGGCCCATTCATAATTTTTTTTGGGGGGAGCCCCTGAAACTATTTTTGTACATTTAGATTCCTCTTTGCTCAAGCATTTACTGTTGTAAGTTTCAAACTGATCTCATAATACAAATGAATTTGTCTTTTTTCAGGCCTCCTATGCCTCCCACAATAAAATGAGTAATCTATTTTACACAGAATGATCACTGAAAGCTGTAAGCCATTGAACACCCAAGAGCAGACATACCCCCTTTTTCAACTATAAAACCTATGGTTAAACAGTTGTCATTTCACATAATTCACAGCTTTTGCCTCGGGGACGACGGAGGTCATTGCATCCATGGAACCACATTTATTGTACTTTTTCACTATTCAGGACAAAATGGTCATCTCAAAATTTTGATCCAATATTTTGGGCGCACTTTTTGGGGCTGCACTTTTATTCTGGGGAGAGGGATTCCCTCCCCCGTTCTATGCGAAGTAGCTGTATAAAAAAAATTATAGTAATAATAATGAAAAACGGAAGACATATTACTCTACTTAGGTAGAGCTACAGCCCTCCCTCTGACTTATAGTTTGCATGCAAAAGGAGAATTCCTGGTTTTTCTTTTCTTTTTTTTTCAATCCCAAATAGAGATTTAATCAATGCAAAATGCTTACAACTAAATTACAACAGTCAGTGTCAAAATTTTAATAAGCGAGTGAATTTGAATTTGTCAAAATTCATTAAATAATTCACCTAATATTTTCATTGGCCTTTTGGATCAGCTCCGTACAGCATGCGATCTGAGAGCCACGTATGATCCACTAGCATTAAAAACTTCTTTCGGCACTTCCCTTTTTCACAAAGAAATATTTACACCAGTCTTTTTAACAGTAAAATTATTTTTTTATTTGCCTAGCTTATGAATGTATCTGAAAGACAAATTGAAAAATAATTGTGGATCTCTGTTATTCCGAGAAATCACCGATTTAATCATCGGCTAAATCATTGATTTAGTTCTTCGGCCAATTAATTTCAGATCCTAGTTAAAATAAAAATTCAAGTCTTCAAAAATGCAATTAATGAAAATTCAGGTGTTTTGTATTATTTTTGCTTTTCCTGTGATAGTATTTAACTTGTTTCTATATTCCAATTTCAGTATATTCCTGATTTAGCTTCACAGACATCAATGCCTGCATATACTTCAATGGCACAATCCTTCTCAATGGCACACACGCCACCAATGAGGCAGGACACAATGGGTAATTTCCTTCATATTACTGTTTGAGTAATTTTCACCTTTAATACTGTTAAATTGTCTTATTACGTAAGAAATCATATCTATTGATTATACTTGCAATATCCTTCAGGGGACTGATCTCCTTAGCCAAGTTTCCCAAACTCAATACTGAAGTGCTGAAAACAAAAGTAAAGCCTTTTATGGATATAAGGGTGCCAATTTACAAGATATATGGGGGAGGGAGCAGTGATATTTTTCAATTTTAAAAAAATAAAGAGGCTAAATCATTGTTTTAAAAGTAAAAAATTTGGCTTTTTTGTACCTGGTAAATTAGTTATTTGGGGGATGGAATTGACGATGTTTATTCCGACTTAATTAGGTCCTAAAATAATAACATTCGGAATTTTCCAAATCGTGTTGAGTATTTCCAAACATACTTTGATGAAGTTAGCCCCTCTAAGCAAAGAATCAGGGGTAGCGTGGATTTCAAAGGCAACCAATTATAATTCATTTTACGTGTTGCTCAAGCCAGAGGACTGTAAGTTTCTTTTGTAAAATCTAAAGTGTTTACAATTATTTTAACATTCCAAAAAGGCAAGCAGTTCTTGTAGCACAAACTGAAAGAAGAAAAGATGACAACAGAAGAAAAAAGATGATAAGGAGAATGTGCCAAACTCTTTGGATCGAATGACACGACTCTGTGCAATCGTTTGTAGAATTTTTTCGTCAAATACTGTCATCCTTGGATGAAATAAGAGACTGGATTGCCAAGAAAATTGCTACTGATGTTAAGTTTCTTCAAAGTGTGACCGGAAAATATGATTTTCTAAGTAAGCATATTTGTAACTGACTTTGCGAATTCCCCTAACTTTACCGTTAAGTTTATGCTTGTAGAGAAAAAATCTTGATCTTTTCCACGCCTTAAAGTCTGCAATAATAAAAAAAAAATTGAAGAGGTCCGAAATGAGGCAGGTGTCGCATTTTCACTTATTTTTAAGAAATCTAGTGACCTAACTCTAGATTTGTGTATCCGCGTTTTGACATTAACAACAATAGAGTGACAAATAATGAGAAACAACGTCCCAGCCATTTCAGTTAAAGAAAAATTCATGAGGTCACTATTTGTTTTTTGTTTTTTTACGTGAAAATTTTATCTAGTCTTTAACCGAAAGGTTTGAATCACACTTTAACATACTAAAACCTTACCAGGGTCTTTTCCGAACCAGCCGAGAAAAAATTGAGAATCAAAACGCTTATACATGCAGAATTACCAAAGTAGTGGAACTTTATGGCTTTTAAACTTCAGGGGCGTATAGTGACAACATTCTGTTGGTGACAAGTTTTGAACGAAAAAAGAATAAGATTGATGTTGAAATTTTGCTGCATTTGTTGACCTCTTACCAATGGTAGATGCGTTACTTTGTATTTTAGCAATAATCCTAGTTACCACTTGTACGTCTTAAAGGCTATTTTCTCCATTGAAGTTGCTAAAGACTTACTGGAAAATCGCAACTTCCGAAGACCGGCTAAATGCTTTTGCAATAGGATTTCTACACGAACGAATCGAGTTACCTGAGACTAAAGTAATCGTTTAAATTTCTAAAAAGCGAGGAAGACTCAGTATTTACTTGTAAAAAAATACTATTAGGAAAATCTTTTGTTGTCAACCTGCAGCTTTTTGAACCTAAGAACTGAACTTTCCCAATTTGTGGCAAATTTAAATTGCATGTAACTAAAAAGTTTCCTCAATATGGCGTACAGTCCGCATCGCACATCAGTTAAGCAAAACAGATAGGTAAGCCTTCGTTTATCCCGTGTAGGTTGTCTCTGCTCATCCTAAAAATATTTAATCCCCCGCCCCCGAAGACTTTTCTGAATGTACCCCTGTGCAGGAAAAAAAAAATAAAAAAAAGTGCATGGAAGAAAAAACGAGGATAATTCCAGTAGGGAAAAGGGAAAGACAAATATGCAAGTATTTAGGTCAAGCTCTATGCTCGTCTGTCCTCAGTGTGCTAAAATAAATGAAGAATAAAAAATACAGGGATAAAAGAACCAAGGACAAGTTATTTGGTCCGTGGGATATATTTTCCATTCTTAGTTTACTTGTGTGCGGTGAGGATGGTTGAGCAGAGGGTTCGAGCAAAATGACAATATATTTGTCTTGCCTTTTTTACCGACTGGCATTATCCTCAGTTTTCTTCTTCACAATTTTTTTCTGACTTTGTACCTTACTATAACCACCTTTATCAGCGCTATAGACTCAAAAAACGAACTACAACGATCCTCCTCTTGTCGAGCCAAAAAGCCTTGGCTAAAGTTATGTGCCAAGTTTATTAAATACAGACATTATTATTTGCGTGAAAATTTAGCGATGGTTTTATTTCTAATTCCGGAGAAATACGAGACGTACTTTATCCTTAGTTCTAGATGATATATACGTTTATGAACATAAATATACCTAATTCAAATTCACAATTTATTTATAGTGTCCATTCACTGATCATTTTTTATAATACATTTATGTGTAATTCTTAATTCGTTTAATTCTTAATCAAGCATAATTAATTTATTCTAGGTGTTGGTCCTGATGATGACTGGTATAATAAAAGCCTTACAGCTCTTCGTATGAATTCCACCCACCATGCAAATCTTGCTGCAGCACCTATGCTGCAATATCAATCTTAATTTTTACTGATAACAAGTGTTTTTCTTCATAATACGCACGATTTGACAATAGTGCCATCTATCAAAATAGTATTGACATATGTTTTACCGCAGTTTACATTAATTTGGAATAAGCAGAAATTACTGAAGTACTGAGACCAAAGAAAACGATATTGTTAGTTATGTTGGAATAGCTAAAAAGAAAAAGGCCAACAAAATTGTAACAAAATGGGAAAATAGGTTCCTGGGAAAACATTTTTCAATAAGAAATAATGCCTATCATTGGGGATAATTTTTTCTATTATTTGCCTAATTCATACGTTTGTAGGATAAAGCTCCCCCTCTAATTAATTTAGTGCTAAAACTTTAAATTTAGAATAGTAACGCCGAATCATTTAACACTGATTTTTCAACACCAATCCTTTTTTCTTTTCTTTTTTCAACCTGGCACCTGCTGATACCAATATTTTTTTCATTGGAGATTGAATTTTCGATTCTTGTTAATTTTTAAGATATATATGGTTGTTTAAATTTCTACTCAACCAATTCAAGCAATCAAATTTTATTTTTGCTATCCTTGATACTGTAAAAAAAATCATTGCTAGTTTAATGTAAAAAAAAATTCAAAAAAAGATAAACCTTGATATTAAGATTATCTTTAACTTCGTTCATATTCAGACTAGATCCAAGACTCATACTTTAAGTTTTCAGTGAAATTCCTTGTGGAAATTTCAATTTGTATCTCAAAAAAGGGCCTGTCAGACGGTAGATAACATCAAAATAGCATAGTTGTCAGTTTTGCGAAAACTACATGTCCTAAGATCTGAAAAGCTGTTTTTCCAGTTTTTAAGTAATTGACGGTTCAACTAAAGCCATGGTTTACCACAAAAACCCTGTAGTCTAAATGATAGAAGAAAATAGGTTTTAATGGGACTATAAGAATTTAAATAAATATTAGCAATTAATGTATGGCGTACATGAAACTCTAAATTTATAGATCGTGACCTTTTGAAACGATGCCTGTCTTCCATTCTAAGATTAATATAGAAAGGGCTATTTTGTTCTTCGTTTGATTCCCCGAAATTTTTGACAGCATTGGATTGTTTAGCTACATATATTTTAGAAAAAAACTCGATTTATATATTCATTTTGGGTACTCGTCATTGTACCAAGTTTTCCACTTGAGTATTTTCAATTCAGTTATGTAGGTTTTTATTTTATTTTAAACTTGGTTAACCCCCTTGCCAAACCCCCTCTTTAAGCCCATTGGAAAAAAATAACAAAGAATATGCACAGTAAGTTTTTATCATATTGCAACAATTATCTGGCTAAAAATGGTTTTCAGTTTTTTTTTTTTGTGTCTTTTATGTGTTTTGGGTATGAAGAATGTGATTAAGCGTACATAAATAATTACTTGGTCAAATTCACTCTTAAAAAAATTAAAAACAACAAATATTTAAAGGCCAAATTTTTTGATTTTTTTAAGGGAATATGTATTTTAGGTTCAATTTCATGTAAACATCCCAAGATTAGTAGCGGATGAAGTGTTTTGGTACTTAGGGATTTAAGCTAATGAATTTAGTTCATTAACAGTTCAAATCAAAGGTAGCTAGATCAACATAGTTTTATTATTATCATCATATATGCGTAGCTTGTATAATTATTTGGAATCAATAACTAGTCATTTAAGATAATGAAATGATCTCTGCAAGATTTTTTTTGTACAGCGTTGACCAGTGCAATATTTCAGTTAAAAGAATAGTGGTTTATTGTTGTTTTTCTTTAGCTAATGTTCCACTGGAAGTTTTTATAGACGTGATGTACAGTTCGATCGCTACACCTACTAATTTTCTTTTTGTATATTACTACTTTTGTTCTTGATCTTTCTTTGGGATTAAATAGTGAGATAAATGGTTGATGTTTAATAGATTTTTTTCAACTACTGGAACTTAATAAGTTACTTCTATTCGTATCATTCACTCCTCCTCAATCTAGGGTGAGCGTAGTAGGAAAATTACCATCAATGCATAAAAAAATAATTAAGCTAAAAATAGACATTTTTAAGAATTCAATTTTTGAGCTGTTAGGAACAGTCGCACCAATGAATGTGGGGATAGCCCTCTACCTAGATTCCCCTCTTCTCTCCTCTAGATTTAAGAAAATGCCTTTTTTCGTATTTTGTTGGAAAAAAAAAATAGAAAGGCAAGATTACCACCAAGATCAAGACAAGATTACCGCAAGATATTTCGAAAAACAGATCCCCCCCCCAAAAAAAGGAAAAACAAAACAAATGAAACTTTGTGATTTGCTTCCACTGAGGACAATTGTTTATTATAGTATCCACAAATAGAAACTAAAGAAAAAGCAACGAAACAACAAGTGAAGATAACAAACGTACACGACCTAAGTCCTGAGCTACCAACTGTAGTAAGACAAACTAACCGAGGGGTGGGCCATGAAAAAAGCCGGCAGAATTGGATCTTGCTAGCTAAGGAACTGGTGAAGCTTGGTCTTTTTCTAGTCCAAGCATCCATAAAATATATTTTGGGTGTTTTTGCAGTTTTGTGCATACATTCTTTTTGCTTGAACTAAAGCAAGGCTGTGGCAATCGAGTCGGAAATATGAAAGTTCAGGCAACATCGTTTCTAAGCCAGGATAAGAGAAATGATTGCGTCTTAAACAAAAAATAAAATGATGATGTGTCATAGGTGTGCCTATTGGGGGGTGCAGGGGGAAATCACCCCCTCCCCAGATTTTTAATTTTTTATTTCGAATAAATATAAAAACAAATACCACCTATTAAAATAAATTTTCCACCAGCCCTTGCTTTCTCGTGAACTGACGTCCCTGATGTAACATCACACTAACAAAACTGAAAGGGCCGGAGACCAAAGCAAGTGGAATGAGCTAGTGGCATCCTTAAATAATTTTTGAGACCACACTGGCTGAGGATGACAAGACGAGAAAAAGATATAGGTAAAGAAGAAAAACGAGGACAATTCCAGCTAATGAAAATGAAAAAATAGTGCAAATATTTTGGGCAAAGCCTCGTCTCAAATGTCTGGATTTGCTGAAACGGAAAAATAAAACAAACCGTAAAAACGATCACAAAATTAAATAAAAAAAAATCTTAAAAAACAACCACTAAAATAAAACAATACCTTTTCCTGGTAAAAATGACAGGGGATTTGAATAAAATTCTGATATTGAATGACAAGGTGATAAATCTAAGTTCATTTCATTAAATTCTTTTTAAAACCCAGTCGCTTACCAGGTCTAGTGTTATCTGACATTTTACTAGGTTGCGAAATGCTATAATATAAAAGGTAAATATCTGAATTAATAAGTTGAATATAAATAAGGACCAGAATTTACTAGAATTGCTGAATGTAAAAGGTTAAAAATAGTATTAAAGGATACTACCACAGCATAACCACCAATTGAAAGCCTCCCATTTATAGGCGAAAAGAAAAACTCCTCCTAAATTGGACCACAATTTGAAAAAAATGAGTAAAATTTTATTTGAAAGCGCCTCCATTATTGCCTAAGCCAAAGGTCTCGTGCAAATTTCCAGAGAGACAGTCGAAGCTAATATACACCAGAAATTAGTCCTTTATAGAAATATTGGCAAACTTATTCAATCCCAATATGCAATAATTAAGATTCTTTTTAAGTTATGATATTTGTAAACTAAAATATGTCTCATGATACTGACCTGGTAAGTGATTAGTTTTAAAAAAAAAAACATCAAATAAAATGGAATCTTTAGGATTTGAATAGTCATTCAACACCAGATTTTTTGTTCAATTACCTTCTCAACGTTGCATGGCAAGTGTCTTCCTTTATTTTAATAGTTGTTTTTTATAGTATGTTTTGCTTTTCTATTTCTTCACTGAGGAGGATTGAATGGAGGTCTTGGCTAAATATTTGAATTTTGTGTATTCACTGGATGGAAATTTCCTCGTTTTCTTGTTTACAGCATATTTTTTTTTATCTTGGTAACATCCGTGAAGTACGTTATATCAGTAGAATTGCCTCTGTGTCTGGCTTCCTCCTAATCATTTTGTGATGAATATTCTAAATACAGAGCTAGAAGTCAGCGGGTCTTACATATCCAAGCGATGCTGGTGAATGCCGATGCTGAAGCTTCAGCCGATGTCCTTCAGCGATGCTGACGGACTTGGCTGAAGATTAAATGTTAAGAATTGTATAAAATCAGTAAAAAATCTGGCTTTATGAAAACATTTGTCTAGGTAAAACAATTGTATGTTATTAGAAACGAAAGCAAAATGATTTATATTATTCAGCTCATACTAATGTTATTATTGGTGGATAGTCTCTCACCAGTTCTGCATATTGCTATTATCACAAATTTCAAAAAAGAATTGCGTTTATTACATGATAGTGTATATTTCAGATCCCCAAAAAACAAAATGCGAGGATAGGCTGGGTATAAAATGCAAGAGATGGTTCGGTGCTGTAAAATGGCTGTGGGTCTTCAATATGTTGTGAGCTCCTTCTTCTATTCCAGTCGCCGAAAAAGAAACCCTACCTACGCTGTCTCACAATCGCGTTTAGGTAGACCTTTACCTAATTTTGTCTAGCCTAAACAATGACTGTAAACACTGCTGCAAAATGAACTTCAGGAGGGGTAGACCCCCAAGATAATTATAGTCTTGTTGCATGTTATGATTCGAAACAGCATTGCAAAGATTTTCTAGAATGAATAATTATTCTTGTTTTTTTAGTCTTGACAGAGTTTTTTGGGCTGTATAGCCTCTTCCAGGTTATATTTTACTATGTTTTACTGTGCTGTCTCCCCATTGTAATATAGTATTTGCTAGCATAAATACAGAATGAGTAAGAAGTAATAAGTCTTGATTTAGGTTCAGGACTTCAACACTTGTTGACGGGAGTGAAGTGCCAAGTGCTATAGTGACTAAGATGGGCAAAAACTTCCACAAGGCCTCCACTTAAATCAAGGTCCCCAAGCTTCTTACACTCCAGTTGCAGTATTTGATACAGATTTTAAAGAAGGTTATTAGTCTCTGACCTGCACTAGTGGGACCCAGTGCTTTTCTTGAAACCATACAATTTTAATGATTTGGAAAATATAAAAATTACGAAATGGAACTTTACGACGATAAAAGGCAATTATTGTATCGATATTCCAAAATTTTTAGAACAGGACACGTTAGGAGTCTCTGAAACTTCTTTCCAGGAGTTAGGCAACAAGCAATTAGGTGAAATAGTATTTATTTAATCAAATGTGGAGGATTGCGCATAAAGGCAGAAAATTTGGCTCATGACGAATAAGGAAGCTTTTAAGTCTTGTCTAGGTTAGTAATGTGTTAATGATAAAATTTTAGGTGTGCAATCAATAAGCAAATAATGCAAAGCATCAGTCATGTGGGTATTTATCCCTATAGAACCAACTTATGGAGACAATAGTAACTCGGATGAATTTTACACACAGTTTTTTCCCACCTTGCAAAAGTTTGTACGAGTCCGAACATAAATCTTCGAGCAAACATTACAACATTGGAAGTGACGGTAATGACAGTGGTCAAGAGTGACTCAAAAACATAGATACTTGGAAATATTGGTGAATATATGCTATATATTCTCCAGATGAATTGTCTAAGGATTGTTTTAGGTACTCTCCTGACTGACTGTTTATCCATGTGGGAAAAATATCGTTTGAACTCACTGTATGGGGCTATAATGAAAGGAAAATCAATATGTTAAGGTCAAGATTTACTAGGGGTATAATTTTTATATCGTTTTTAGGGATAATAAAGGCTATAGGCAGAGTCGTCACTTACCAAGACATTTGGGGGGGGGGGCAATGGATTTTTCCGTCTGGCTGGTCTTTACCAACTAATATTACCAACTAATGTGGGTGATATTTTGAAAGTAGAAGCTTCGTTTCTCTGGTATGCTACCAAGCGGAAGAAAAGATCGAAAATACATTTCGGAATAATCTAATCTCAAGTATACGAGCTACCAAACAGAATACTGTAATACTATCGGTATTGAGCACACTTGTATTTCTTACGTAAAAGTTACCTCTCATGTATGACAATGAAATGCTAAGCATTGGAGGCTTTTCTTCTTGTTTTCTTCTTCATAATAATTTTTAGAAACTACTGAAATTTATTAGCTGTTGGTTTTTTTTCAAAGCTACCTCCCAAAACCAAGTCTCGAGTCTAATAAGGATCAATGGCACCAGTGGTCCTCCACTGATTATAAACCATTAGAAACAAAGCGATTTTCCTTTTCCTTCACACCATTTTAAAAATTTATGCAGAAAGTGGCCATCCCTAATGAACCTTGAAACGAGAAAAATAGTTTCAAATAATACAAATAAATAAAAAAAAAACATAAATATTAAGTACGATTGTGCTGGAATGGATCTTTTTAATGAGCATTTAAGAAAAAGGAACAAAGGAATATTTTCTAAATCATATGATACAACTATAAACGGAATCTATATCCTGTTTGTATCCAAGTAACTAGAATAAATTTGAGCTACCAAGCTAGTTCAATTGTTTTTAGAAAGGTATTAAAAATAAAAGCTGATGAATTCCAAAACACAGTTATAGTCTCCAAAAATTAAATTTAAAAAAAAACAAGTTTTTTTAACGGAAATTAAGGAGCAGTATTAAAACTTAAAACGAACAGAAATTACTTCATATATTAAAGGGGCTGCTTCCTCATCAACGCCCCGCTCTTTACGCTAAAGTTTGACTCTTTCTCTTAACTCTACTTTTTAAAACAGTAAAAAACTTTAGCGTAAAGAGCGGGGCGTTGATGAGGAAGCAGCCCCTTTCATATACGAAGTAATTTCTGTTCGTTTTAAGTTTTAATGCCGCTCCTTACTTTCCGTTAAAAAAACTTGCTTTTTTTATTTAATTTCTGAACGTTTTTGAATCAACGCATGTTTTGATTTTGGCTCTCCGCAGATGAATAATTAAAACGAAATTTGCATATTTATTTTTTTGGCTAAATGGCTTTCTCATAGTTTTGATCGAATGATTTTGAGAAAAAAAGGAGTGGGGGAGGAAGCCTAGTTGTCCTCCGATTTTTCGGCTACTTAAAAAGGCAACTAGAACTTTTTACAAATGTTTTTATTAGTAAAAGATATACGTAACTTACAAATTAGCTTACGTAACGAACTTCTGTATTCTCATGTTTTTATTGCGCATATGAGGGGGTTCACCCCCTCGTCAGTACCTCGCTCTTTACACTAAAGCTTGAATTTTGTCCCAATTTCTGAAGAATTACCCCTGAATCACAAAAGCCGTAGAATGAATAGTTGAAAGTACTAAAAATACTTTAGCGTAAAGAGCAGGGTATTAGGAGGAGGTGAGCCCATCATATGCGTAATAATTTCTGTTCGTTTTAAGTTTTAATGCTTCTCCTTACTCACAGTTGAAAAAACTTTTTCATATTTCTTTTTTCATTGTTTTTTTTTAAATAATGCTAGAAAATCCTGCGCTCCCTTCATGAAAATTTACTTCCCCCATGACAAATTCCTCCAAGGAAAGTTCCCCCAACGTATCCACCTCTTCTCAACCCCCCCCCCCCCAACCTAAAAATCCCCCTGAAAACGTCTGTACACTTCCAAATAACCATTACTATATGTAAGCATTGGTCAAGGTTTGTAACTTGTAGCTCCTCCCACGGGGACTGTGGGGGAGTAAGTCGTCCTTAAAGACATAAGGTTTTCACCTACCCTGAATAAAATGGCTATCTCAGAATTTTGATCCGATGACTTTGGGAAAATAATTAGCGTGGGAAGGGGCCTAGGTGCCCTCCAATTTTTTGGTCACTTAAAAAGGGCACTAGAATTTTTCATTACCGTTAGAATGAGCCCTCTCGCAAGGTTCTAGGACCATTGGGTCGATACGATCACCCCTGGAGAAAAAACAAAAAAAAACAAAAAACAAATAAACACGCATTCATGATCTGAATTCTGGCAGAAAATACAAAATTCTACATTTTTGTAGATAGGAGCTTGAAACTTTTACAATAGGGTTCTCTGACTCGCTGAATCTGATGGTGTGATTTTCGTTAAGATTCTATGACTTTTAGGGGTTGTTTCTCCCTATTTTCGAAAATAAGGCAATTTTTTTCAGGCTCGGAACTACTTTTGACGGGTAAGACTAAACTTGATGAAACTTATATATTTAAAATCAGCATTAAAATGCGATTCTTTTGATGTAGCTATTGGTATAAAAATTCCATTTTTTTTTAGTTTTAGTTACTATTGAGCCAGGTCGCTCCTTATTTACAGTTCGTTACCACGAACTGTTTGACTTCAATATTGACTGAAATTTGATACCACAACAATGCATAATTTTCTGTTGTAGAACACAAATCGTCTGTCAAATAACGTACTAAATCCAACTTGACTGTTCTGATGTTTGCCGTTAGATTTTTTCTTTTATATTGACATTGTTTTCTTTTATATTATAGCAATTATCATATTTAGAAAGAACAATAAATGGGAAATCTAACAGTATTAGGTTTCTGTGTTACAAGAGAATATTATCTAACAGTGAAAGAAATCTCTTTGGATAGCTGCCCAGCTGAAACACCCATCGTATAAATTCTCTATTATTGTTCAGTCAAATCACTTGTAAAGACTTACCATTCTAACTTTGTCTTTCTTTCACTCTAATTACTTTCTAATTCATCTTACAATTTGGACTCAGCAGATGTTGGCAGCCATCTTGAAAAAAGCTGTAGATAACATCAGTCGCTACTGTGGCTAGAGCAGCCAGCAGTAATCTGCAGTCTGAGTAATAGTTTAAAGTAAATGGGAAAACTTGTCTTGGTAAATGTTCAAGCCATTATTTATGTCACTCATTTTTGAAGAAAATTCAAAGTAAAAATAGAAAATGTGTTGTATTATCGGTATCGGTTTTGGCTGAAAAATGCATTTTCCATCTTTATTTTTTGAACCATTTGCTCACAAGTTTTATAAATCAATCCTTGCACTGGGATAAAAAAAAATTAAAAAATCTGATATTTATAAAATCTAATAAAAATTGTCAAATGATACATACGATAAATTTGCGCGTTTAGTTTTGTCTATCTCGTCATTTTAAGATTTTTGTGGGTATTTCAAGAATATGTTAGAAATGCATGTATCATTTTAACGAAATATTTCTCGATCTAACGTTATTGCTGATCTCGCACAGACAATGTCATTAGAAAATTTCGTTTAAAAATACGCGAATTGTTACAAAACTTAAAATCAGACGGTTTTCTTTCAAAAAATTCAGGTCTTGGTTTTGTCAAGTTCTGCCTAAATAGTTAGATATGCTTTTAATCTATTGCCTTCTTCGTTTGATCGAGATCGATCAAACGAAGACTTTGCCTGGCAGGCGCCAGCTTCAAGAACCTCTTGCCAATCTGGAAAAACAAGACTTTGTCAACTTCTCTGAAGGTCCGACTCTTCAACTCCCTTATAATCCCAATTGCTTTATACTCAAGCGAAACTTGGTCAATAAAGGCTGACGATGAGCGAAGAATTTCCGCATTTGAAACTAAATGCCTTAGACGCATTGCAGGGATCACCTACATTGACCGAGTCTCAAATGAAGACCTTCGAAAACTACTCCGTTGTCCCCGCACCATCATGGACCGGGTTAGAAACCAGCAACTCCGCTGGCTTGGCCATATCCAGCGAATGTCGGCCAACCAACTCCCAAAAATCACATTCAAAGGACGGGTTCACTCACGTGCCCCAGAGGCCGACCTCGTAAGAGATGAACCGACAACTTCCAGGCCAATAACCTCCCCCAGCTACTTTGCCTAGCGCCAGATAGATCGAACTACCGTCGCCACATCCATCATTTGTTAAGAAGAGAAGAAGCCCCAATACAGCCACAAAGGCCGGACGGGACTTAGGTCAGGTCTTCTTGTCTAACACCCATATATTGTATGAATCTGTGAAAAAAGCTCCATAGACTATTTCATTACAATAGCATTATTGTTCTAAAAAACACTAGCCAGCTCTAAATCATGTAAATATTTACTGTCTAAAGGTGATCACTGTAACCTATTGCAATTTTCTTTTTTCGTATGGTTTCTTGATGCATAACAGGTTTCAGTAAGTCCTAGCGTACATAGAAAATCTACTTTGTATTTTTTACACCACTTGTGACGGCGAACACAATTTAATATTATTAAAAGTTTATTTGCGCTGGTTTAGTTTGTCTGTCCAACAAAGTTCAGTAGCTGGCATAAATACAAAATCATATTACCTCTTATTGTAATATGTGTTTAAAAAAAGTACCCAAAATCTGACTACCTAATAAACTCTTGGCCCTAAAAACTGAGAAAGAGCTAAATTAACATTTAGTCAGAGTTAGCAAGACATTACCATCTAAGTATGATACATATTAGTTATTTACCAATTGCAGATGTCAATAGTAAAAACAGAAATAGTGTGAAACATGTAAAGTAATAGACTAGTACGTTTCTCAAACCAAAGATACTTTCAAAGCTTGACTATTATAAGTTGATATAAGGAACTTTATCACTTCCTCAATATAGGAGAAAACACTTACTTACTTATCCAGCGAAAGCACCGTAGATATAAAAAAAATGGAACTAGACCTAGAATTTAATGTTGATACATGGGCTGATGGGCTTAACGCATAACTGATAATCTAGATGGCACTGTATTCTTCAGTTTTTATAGTTGAATTTTAGAGCTTGCAGTCTTTCTTCTTTGATATTTATGGCGATAATCAGATTTAAGCGGATTTACCAATCAGCTATGTGAGCTGTTGGCCGTAGGGTCTACTTGTATATGGGATCCACTGAAGCGAATATGTCACTCCTACATAGCTTCCGCGTTATGTCAAAACTCGCTTACCACGGAGGGTCATATATACTATGTACACCAAGTCGTAGGCCATGTATTAGAGATTAGATGAGTTTAAGCACCTCTCCCTCTTTTTCCTCTACCACATATTTGTATGTTTAGTATTTTACGCATATATGATTGGAAAATAAATGAACCTGAACAGGACTTGAAATATTGATAAGCTGCTACATTTTAGAGTACTGAAGAACTGAAGGAAACTAAACACAAATGCTGTAATTTATAATTTGACTGAAGCCACAAAATGGGCTAGATATTTATGCTATTTGACTAGTTCCATTCCTAGCTTTGATCAAACAAAGCTAAGCTCATAGCATCTTAATTTACTCATTTGTTTGCTGTTGTTTGGTCGTATTTACAAACCTTGTTAGTCTGAGAATCTAGACGCTGCTCCAAAATAAGATCCAATGATCATTTTCACGCTTCAATTGTCCAATCTCAGCTAATAATAGATACAACCTATGACATACACAAATTTGTCTTTCAAAAGTGGAAGTAAATACTGTGTTGATAAGGACAAAAATATTTGAAATTTGGATATGACATTCTTTGACCAGTTTCATCGACCATCCAGTGTCAGTATCAACTTCAAATTAGATCTAAGCCGTAAGTTTCTCTAAGCTGCAGAGAATTGCACCTAAGTTCTTTTGTCAAGATCACGCTGATATGAATATGGTCTGTTATCTTCAGAAGGCTGTTCTATGCTACAGCACTAGGATTGACCATGAACAAAA
Source organism: Artemia franciscana (assembly GCF_032884065.1). Taxonomy (NCBI): domain Eukaryota; kingdom Metazoa; phylum Arthropoda; class Branchiopoda; order Anostraca; family Artemiidae; genus Artemia; species Artemia franciscana. The sequence continues at coordinate 45,985,788 of NC_088869.1, forward strand.
TTGGTGTCCCTTTGGAAAGAGTATGGACGAGTCTATCCAATCTAAGGAAATATTTTATACTTCATAGCAAAATAGAAAAGAAAAAAACTAAATCATTGAATTTTGTTTTTAAAGAAAGACCGCCAATTAAACTTCTATGTAAATCTAATTTCTGGTTACACGAATGAAAAAATGAAAGTTATGTTACCAGCGAATATGGTGAAGGGAAGGGGAGCCATTAGAGTAATTATTCTCCACGGTGACTCTGAACTGGAATATAAGAAAAATTGATACCGGATTAAGTCAATATTAGCAGCTCACTGATTTGGATTAGTCCCACATATTGTCACTTTCATTGACAATATCCCAACTTTATCTACAAGAGTGAAGATATCTAGAGAGTTAAAAAACTTCTTCTTTTAGGAATTTATATCCCAGAGGTTTCTCCTGAGCCGACCATCTCTATCAGGTTTCATCCTCCTGCGTGAGAAATCTCTCATCCTGCACATCCATTGGTGAATGGTTTTCAAAGGAAGTTTATTCCTGAAAACCCTTCTGTTGATTCCTTCAAAAAGAGACTCAGAAGATGCAGCTCTAGGGCAAAAACCTATGCAAATGGTTGACATGTCAAGTGGCATATCAAGCCTTCAATTTTTCGTGGTCTGGTGCTAAGAAAATTGTCATAAAAAAGTAAAAACTGTCTTTAATGATTTTAAAATTTACTACAAATAACGAGAAGAAATACGGTTAAGTCTGTAAGGTTAATTAACAACAAGTAGAGACCAACCAATAGTAACTGCCAAAATTTGAAACTCTGAAAACAATTCACTTTGACCCCAAAAGGATTACCACAAAGTAGCATTTTTAGGAATTTATCTTAATTCGTAAATCGTGACATAACCATCTTGATGTTTCTTTTAGTTTACCACTGAGAGGTGGTAGCCGTTCATAGGTATACCATAATTATAACGAATACCTAGAAGTATTCCTAAGCGATTCTTCTATAAGACATTTAGCTCACCTTCCTAAATCTTTTGAACTTCTCAAATTTCAAAGATATAATTTAGCACTGCATTTGCCGTTGTCTTTAATCCTATTTTTGAATCTAACACTAATCATCCTCTTCTTTCAAAGTTTTCTAGCTCTGTAAACGCTTCCTACGCTTCGGTTGCTCTATTTTTGCATATTCAGTGCAACCCAATATCGTCTTAAATAGTACCACATAGGGAATTGAAGCTATTTACTCAGTAAATCTTCTGGTTACCTAATGGTATATCTTCTTCATCTTATCCGCTGCTAACTGAGTTAATTACTTATTCTTTTAACCTGAGCCCTGAAAATAACCAGATATTCATTCTTGTTGCTAATTTTTTTTCCTAGTACACTAAAATCATCTGCGTAATTTAAGTTTGCGAATTTTGCCTTCTTATTTAGCAAAATTGTTTCCCTTAACCTTTGCGTTATTCTGTAGGACAAAAGCCACATTTTTCTCCTCTTAAAACTGAATCTACACGGTATTTCTTAGTCTAATAAGTATCATCTTGGTAATTAATTGACATCCTATTGAAGCCCAGCTATTTCCTTTATAATTAATAAACACACTCTAATCACTATTCTTTAAAAAGGGGTTGAATTACAGTTTTTGCAAAATAATTAAGTACATCATTAAAAAGTTATGTTGAATAATTTTCTGTATCCCTCCTGTAACTAATAACGACCATTATCAAATAAACTTATTTACTAAACTATCAGAATCTGAAGCATTGTAGTTTTGTAAATCTGTTAGTCCCATTTCTAATTCTCCTTACTAAATACATTTTCAAATGAGGAGCATGAGATTGAGGAGGTGACAGCAACCTCGTTTTATATCTGGACGTCACTTTTTACTTCCCTAAGTCAAAAAAGTTTACTCCCTTTTTTAAACGAAGACCGATTCTCCGTTTTTGTGTGTCAAAGGTGTATTTAGTTGCATAAAATGATCATAAATACTGTTTACTTTTATGATCTCGGTGATAAAATTAGTGGAATAATACTAATTATTCAAGAAAGCATAAATTACAATACAGGCAATATAGTAAAGTGCCAACAAAACTAAATGACGCAAAGTCTTTTAAGTTGAAGGAAGTTTTCATTTGGCAGATTCTACCAATCTGCCAGCAAGATGATTCTGCAACATTGGTTGTCTCCAATCAATAAACTGTGAATATGGAAGCAATAATAATAATAAAAAAAAAAATCTCCATTGAACTTGATCAGACAAGTGTTTGTAGATTTCGTAATTTGCAAAATACTAAAGCACTTTCCGCTTGAGTTCAGTTTCGTTTGTAGGATAAACATCCTCCGGAGTCATTGCTGGCCGGTTTAGTTGGCAAAACGATAAAAACGACGGTTTAGTTGCTGGATCTTTGTTACAGGAACAAGTGAAAAGCTTATCACTCAACCTTACCGCATCAGAGATTGATTCCTGGGCCCTGCAATGCCAAGTATAATTTCAATCCACCGCCACCATCCTAGCTACTCATCTAATATGATGCAGAATTTTAGTACGTATAGATGATATATTTCCTTCACTGGGGTGGCCAGGGTCATTGAAATTGTAAACTCTGCCTCTAAGAGCTAGCTTGGGTTGTATTTACTTTATGAACAGATTTTTGTCGTTATCTGCTTTATTTTTTGGTTTTCCCCGAATAAAAAAGTGTCCTTCATTAACTGAAAACTCTTTGCTTTTCTGACTAACCAGATAGATCTCCAATATGTTTTTAAGCTAAATATATGGCAACACTGACGTTTCTCATTTTGCGCTTCAAAGCCCTTTTTTCAGGAATCTGATGAACAGATGAATAGTTCAAAAGATAATTTAGATTAACCTATATAAATAAGTCATAACTTCAAGTTTTATTTTCTTTCAGAAGAATAAATACATTTCTGTCTAATTTTTTGATAGGGATTTGACAAATAGAAAATAATGGAACATCCGTGACGTCAAAAGTTGTCTAGACGACCGCCATGTGCATTAGTTTGACAACTTCCAAGAATTGTGTTGTTTTATTCTGTTTTGGTATAAAGAATTTGCTCTGTGAAGGAAATTTAGTGGAAAAAAAGCTACTCTGTAATTGTGAATGCTATAAGAGCTTATGATTATAGTTATGTGTACTTGTTGAAGCTTTAGCTTCTTATAAAATTTTTGTGGGTCTTGAGGCCTAGGCTATCCAGCCAAGGCCCACTGTATTTTGAAATTATTGGAGCGAAGTTAAGTTGTAATAACGAAATTCACCGCATAATAGAAATCTGTTTGCAAGCCTTCAATTTGGAATTAATGCTGACATGAATTTGGATTCAGAATAAAAGAGACACAGCCATATTTTTGGTATAGACCAGAAGCCTAAGGTTTTTGTGTATGTTTATTATTTAATTATTCACGCATTGTACAGTATGGTAACTAATTTGTTTCTGATTCAATATTAGGCCATTTAGGCATTGCCTAATCAAACTCACAAAATGACTACTCTAGGACTAGGCCTAACAGGTAAAGGTAGAATTATAGTAGCCAACAGAAGGAATCAGGGTATATATATATGTCTATGCAAGGTTCCATAATTGACCCAAGGACAATGTAGACACAGAAGGTAGCCTAGGCCTACTTCTTTCCTTTTTCATGCTGTTTCCAAATATAGGCTATTGCCTAATAATTCACTTGCAATTCCCATCCAAACCTACCTGATGGTCCCATATAGACTATAGCCCAAGGAATATATAAATACTAGGCTTAAAAGAAGAGGGTGAAATTTTTATTTTATAAGATATAGCCTAAGTTGTTTCAGTGAATCAGCTTATTGTGTTTCCATCCATAATTATAGTGTTTGTCACATTTGGTATTAATAAATAAGCAAACTATGAACTTTTAAAAGTCATTTCAGATAATAGACTACCTAGGCTATTTGGTAGCCTACTTGTCCATTATTAAGAAAACACCCATGTTGGTTCAGCTTACAGGTTGAAACAATTGAGACACTAGGGAGATATCTAGGATATTTATAATGCAGCTGTATCTTTGCACATTATGGGGGGTTGGGAGTTAAGTATAGCAGGCTTGCATGGAAAACCAAATACCAACTAACCAAAATACCAACTAAAAATTTAATGAAAATATAGTTTTCCATTGAGACAAAGCTAATTCCTTCAAAGTACAGACATCAGTAAACTGGTTATTGTCTGATATTGCACATCCAAATTCTCAGCATTTTCTGAATAATGAAAAAGTACCTAATATTTTATAAAATACCCTATGCACTCAGTAAAAGTCTACAGTAGGGACTATTAAGCAGTGGTGTAATTTCATCAAAATTATAGGGGGTAAAGTTTGAGCTGATTTTCCCAAATAAAGCAAAAATGACAGTAAAAGATGTAAGTCATTGGGTACCATAAATATACTATTTAGTACTATAAAAATGCTATAAATTAGTTTATAGTACTATAAAGATAAATATAAGCTAAAAAAACTTATCTGCTTCTGTTGATTCTCAAGTTACTACAGGTTTATCTTAGTTTTGACAGGATTTTGGAAGAAACTAAATTTCAGCTGGGGGGGGGGGGGGCAAACCAAGATCTAGGAGGGGCAGTTGAATCCCCCACCCCATAGCAAATTACACCCCCTGCTATTAAGAAGAAAACATGTTAAGAAAACAATTCTTACCTCATAGGCTAGTATATAGCAGAATAATTGTAGCTAACACATTTTGACTACTACTCCGCTATACTCTACTTTCAACCCTCCTAATGTGTAATTATATAGCACAAGTGATATTTTTCCCATGTATTCTGCATATGTATCTCTCCTGTTTTGGCCTGTTTACCTGTAAATTGAGTCAACTGTGGTATCAAGAATCAGAAAAGCAAAAGTGGTGATGACAGAATGCATCAGAAATGCATAATTTGGGCTATATGTTTATACATTATGGGAATTGGGAGTAAAGTATAGAATAGTAACAGTCTAAATGTGTTAACTACAATTATTCTACATATTATGAAGTAAGAATTGCTTTCTTAACATGTTTCCTTCTCAATAGTCCTTTCTCTAGACCTTTACCATAAACTCAATCACACAGACTAAGACACATTACAGACTTATAATGTATGACTAAATTAACATAATAAAGAAAGACATTAGGGCTATAAACAGAACCCTTAAGAGAGGTGGGGAATGTATTTTTAAGTGAATTGATTATTCTAGTTGTAAATAACATAAGAAAAGGAATCAAGTTAAGAAAATGAAAAACATAAAGAAAAGAATAAAACATAAAATAAAGAAAAGATAAAACATAAGAAAATGAAATAAGACCTCCTTCCTAAAGGAATAAGGAAAAGGAAAATAAGGAAGTAAGAAAAACAGGAACAAGAAACCTTGTTCCTGTGTCAGTTATGGAATATTCTATATGACTGTTGAAATCAGAAAGGGAAAAAAGGGTGACATTGCAGTTTATGGAACACAATTCTCATGGTAATAACCATTATATTTAGAAAGTATGTCAATTAGGGATCAAATAATACTACTGTTTTGTTATTATAATTGATTCTTCAGAAAATTCACTGCCATGTAACTAAAAAAGAAATATACCATTAAATTCTCTGTTCTATATTCTTTCCAAATATAATAATTACTACCAATGCAATTGCATCTGGTATGCTTCCTGTTGGGTCATATGCAGCCCAAGGCTATGTACATGTGTTTTATGCTTTAGCAAAGAAACATTATAACAGTTGATAAAACACAAGTAAAAGGTAATGGAAACCCCACAAAATGAGTCTACTTGTTGTGCTTGTGATAATAAATAGCTAGCATTTTTTGCTGCACAATCTTCAAAAAGATGTTCCAATGACACAAGTTTTTATGGAAGCTCAGGGCACCAATATCCTGAATCTTGACAGAGTGTGTTTAGGGTAGATGGTTTAGCTAGAGCAATAAGATCTTTGTAAATCAGCTGTAGGTAAATATTTGGTCTATAATATCCTGCAAATTCCCTCCCAATAGCATATATAAAGCTTCTTTTTGGCCCATTTATTAAACATTGGAGATCTAGTTCACTTCCAATGACATGGAAAACAGCTGTATTAATCTCAGTATTCAGTATAAATAAAATTAAAGATGATCTTTTAGTTACTTTTATTTACTTTCAAATAATCCTTACTTCATGTATAGTTAAGCTTTTTAAAAAAGGATTAAACACAAGTTTGAATTCTGTTTATGGAAGCTCATGGCACCAATATCCTTAATTTTGACTGAGTGTTTATGATAGATGGTTTAGCTCTAGCAATAAAATCTATATGAATCACCTATAAGTCAAGATTTTAGTCTATAATATCATGCAAAATTCTCCTCCATTAGCATATTTAAAGATTTTTTTTTGGCCTGTTTAATAAAGATAGGAGATCTAGTTCACTTCCAATGACCTGGGGGACTGCTGCATTAATATCAATATACAGTATAAATAAAATTAAAGGGGAGGTCTTGATGTTGTGTGACGTTGTGGTAACTACTTTCAAACAGTCCTTACTTCATGTATAGTTAAGCTTTTTGAGAAAAAGATTAAGGACAGATTTTGATTTTTAATTGATTGAAAAATTATCCCAGAACAGGCTGGTCCTTTGGAAAGGTAAATATGCCCTTGATAATGTTAAGTTGACTTGAGTATGATGTTAAAAATGCTTTTGCAAGAATATCTATCCTTTCAGTGGAATTCTTGATATTAAGAAATATATGGTAATCTTGATTCATTTGTAAGCCTATAGTAAATTCATAGATTTACAGAAGGGGAATATTTTGGAAATTGGGTTTGTATTAAAACTAGAATATTCATCTGCCAAATAGGTGTTGCCAGATGTGCATCAGGGAGGGGTCATGACACTTCTTAATATGGAAATAAGTATTATAGCCTTGGTAGATATTTTTTCAATAAAATTGCTGTGTTGAAGTTTGTAACATTGTATGTGAGGAAAGTAGCCTTTTAAAAATAATTAGGCCTTACTTGACAGTCTTCAACTATGATATGAAACATTAAATTCTAATAAACATATGAAAAACAATACAGTTTCTAATCAAGGGCGTAGCTACAGTATTTTAATTGGGAGGGGCAAGAAAGGGGTGCTATTGAAGTATATGCTGTTCAAACAGGTAGCATAGTGAGGAAAAGTAACTTGTTAACAAACACACTACTTGTTGAATTTAAAACATTAAGCAATACATTATAAACAGTAAACAATCATAAATGTAAGTGCTGGTGCTCAGGTTTTACTAAAATTGTCAGCAATTAAGTGTCAGCAGACAACAGTAATATTATGTGTCTGTCTGTCTGTCGGTCCCGGTTTTGCTAGTTTGGGCACTTTTAGATAAGCTAAGATGGTGAAATTTAACAGGCGTATCAGGGACCAGACCAGATTATATGAGAAATAGTCGTTCCCCGATTCGACTATCTTGGACAATTAATTTGGAAAAATTAGAAAAAATGAGGTATTTTTAACTTACGAACGGGTGATAGAATCTGAATGAAATTTGATATTTAGAAAGGTATCGTGTCTCAGAGTTCTTATTTTAAATCCCGACCTAATCCGGTGTCAATGGGGGTAGTTGGGGGGGGGGAAACTTGGAAAACGCTTAGAGTGCAGAGATCGGGATGGAACTTGGTGGGAAGATTAAGCACAAGTTCTAGATACGTGATTGACATAACTGGACCGGATCCGCTCTCTTTTGGGGAGTTGGAAGGGGGGTATAATTCAGTAATTTAGAAAAAATAGAAAAAATGAGGTATTTTTAACTTAATGAAATTTGATATTTAGAAGGACCTTCTGTCTCAGAGCTCCTATTTTAAATCCCGACCGGATCCAATGACATCTGGGGGAGTTGGAGGAGGAAACTAGTGGTAGTAGTAGTAGACAGGTTTAATAGCAAAAACTTGACAGCTATCGCTGATTTGTGTTTCTTTACAACATATACAAAATCAAACTACACTTGTAAATATAAATCAAACTATAAATATTAACTCTTATTATACATTTTGGCGAAAACCGGGACAAAAGAATTACCATATCGGTTTGTTCTTGCTTTAACGGGAACTAACTTATCTTGCTTCCTCGTTCTTGATGGTAGAGGTTGATCAGGTAGAATGTCATGGTGCTGAGATTTAGAAAGCAAGTACTTTCCGAAACTCATTATCAGAGTTTCCTACCGGTTTTGGAGTGACGGCAGTCCTAGCACTTCCAGAGCCTTTTCGTAGGGGATGTCACGGCGGCCCAAGATGATCGATACCGCTCGCTTCTGAACCGATTCAAGCTCCTGACAAAGATTCACTGTTCTAAGTGCTGAAGGCACCCACACAGGACACGTATATTCCAGAATGGGGTGGACATACGCTATGTATGCATACTTAATACTCTCTGTGTTTGCACTGAACCTACGCATACCGTTTAAAGTCTGTAGACTAGTGTTTGCACTTTTAACCACGTTTTCAATATGTGCGGCAAAGCTGAAGTCATTGGAGAAAGTAACTCCAAGGATCTTGATACTGTTTGTTAGAAGGAATGGAACATTTAGCTCCATAACATCACTTTTTAGCGGGTTAAAGCGCACTATCTTCGACTTGTAAACTAGAAATCTTAGAAAATGTTTAGAGTATAGACATCAGGATGAAACTTGATGGGAAGTATAAGCGCATTTCCTAGGTACGTTATTGACATAACCGGACCGGATTCACTCTCTTTGGGGGGGGGGGGAGTTGGGGGGATGTTAATTCGGAAAAATTAGAAAAAATGAGGTATGTTTAACTTACGGACGGGTGATTGGATCTTAATAGAGTTTGTTATTTAGAAAGATCTCGTGTCTCAGAGCTCTTATTTTAAATTTCATTCGGATCCGGTGAGATTGGGGAGTCGGAGGGGGGGGGGACCAGGAAATCTTGGAAAACGCTTAGAGTGGAGAGATCGTGATGAAACTTGGTGGGAGGGATAAGCACCAGTCCTAGATACGGGATTGATATAAACGCGCCGGATCCACTCTCTTTGGGCGAGTTGTAAGTGGGGGGGGAGGTTAATGTGGAAAAATTAGAAAACATGAGGTATTTTTAACTTAGGAACGGGTGATCGCATCCTAATGAAATTTGATATTTAGAAGGACCTCATGTCTCATAGACCTTATTTTTAATCCCGACCGGATCCGGTGACATTGGGGGGAGTCGGAGGGGGAAACCGGAAATCTTGGAAAACACTTCGAGTTTTAGAGATTGGGACGAAACTTGGTGGGAAGAAGAAGCACAAGTCCTAGATACGTAATTGATATTACCGAACTTGATCCGCTCTCTTTGGGGGAGTTAGGGGCTGGGGGAGATTTTCGGTGCTTTGTCGAGTTCTGTGCTTCTGGACGTGCTAGGACGATGAAGATTTGTTGGCGTCTCAGAGACCTGCATAAATTGACTTTATAACTGTCTTTTCCACAATTCGATTATCTGGGGGTATCTTAAGGTATCTTAAATCTAGGTATGTTTATCCTACGAATGGGTGATCGGATCTTAATGAAACTTGATACATAAAAAAATTTCATGTCTCAGATACTCCATTTTCAATTCGGGACATAGGGAGTGGAGAATCTTGGAAATCAAAAATCTTGGAAAACTCTTAGATTGGAGAGATAGGGGTGAAACTTGATGGGAAGAATAAGCACAAGTTCTTGATACGTGATTGACATAACCAGACTGGGTTCGATCTCTTTGGGGGAGTTGAGGGGATTTCTAGTACTTTGGCGAGTTCGAGAATAAGTACAAGTTGCAGATACGTGATTGACATAAGCAGACAGGATCCGATCTCTTTGGGGAATTGGAGGGATTTCTATTGCTTTGGCGATTTCGGTGCTTTTTGACGTGCTAGGACGATGAAATCGATAACTCTAGTACCGAGTCTAATTTTGGTTTCCGACCTCGTCAGAAGTGCCATATGAGCTCTTGGTTCTTGTTTGTATTAATAAGGTATGCATTAGTTTCTCCCTCTTGATAAAAATTCACTGAAATTAGAACCAATACCAAGGTTATTATTTGCTTTTATTTGCTTTGAAACTTAGGCTAAGGCTTCATGAAGGATAACTCATGTTGGAAAGCAAGATTAATAGAATATTAATTATATTATTACTGTTAACAACTCACTGCAGTACCAAGCCACCTGAGGCCAACTTAGCTTTATAAGCCCCTCCCCCAGTCCGATCTACTCAAAGCCACCCCCATTGCAACCTCCCAATGACTTCAATCTATTAAACCCCTCCTTATGACCTCCTCCCACCCTATTTGGGGATAACCTGCTTAGTGTACAGCCATAGATTGTTGGTCATTTTTTGGCAATCTGTCATTCATAGGACATGTAATATTCATCTCAACCTTTCTTTCATTAAAGCCCTAGAAAGTGGGATAAAACTACATCTTTAACTGACCTGACTATTTGAAATATGGTCAGTCAGATGGATACCCAAAAAAATCTATAAACAATTTAGGGGGTATGTGCCTGGGAGCCCCAGAATTAACACAAAACCATTTCTTGTAAAACTATTGCCTAAAATGCATTTTGTTATCTCCCTCCCCCCAGAAAAACCATGATATCCCTAAGTTGTCTTAACAGATGGTTGTGTTTTTTCTCTTTAATGAATTATGTTCGCATTTCAAAAACATTCTAAATAACTGATCCAAGCTAGATCCAAAAGTGGGCAGTGACGGCAAAGAACTAACAGTAGAAACAGATTTTCAACCAATATTAGAAAAAAAAACAAACAAATTAAATACTTCTTGAGCATATTGTTTGCACTCACTTATTTTATCATCATCCACCAACTTTCATCTCAAGTTTTTCCAAGAAAAGGGGGATAAGTACCTGCACTTTCCTCCAAGTAGAGACCATAATCATGGAATCTTCAAACAAATATACTTTGTGTTAAGAAGACCTACACAGAGGGGGACAGGCTTCATGTCCATACCCCACCCTTAAAATTATGAATATTTTTTGTAGTGCTTCAAATAATTCCCCGTAATATTTGCTTGTTTTTGACACTTTTTTGAAAATTGTACTTTTCCTTCACATTTACATGATGAAAGATTCAAAGGGCGCTGGCAGAACGTTTTCCAGGGGGGGGCAGACACCAAAATAGCAGTGGTGGTTGGGTGACAGGGAATATATTTCAGTACATGTTTTCATAGGAATAAGTTTATTTTTAAACACTTTTAGGAAAAAACTCTCAAATAAAAAAAGCAATTAAATTGGATACAAAATGAAATGAAATGCAAAATTTTTAACGACAAGGATTCCTGGCAAAGGGATCAATTTATTTAACCAATAATATATTGAATTATTATGCGTTTAATCTTGAAAGAAAATCCAATTCAAAGCAAAATTACAGAAAGATGTATTGCTTTGCTAGATTATAATAGATGTAGTTTTGTCTTTATGCAATTTCCTACGCCTCCGAATATTTTACATAAGGAGTAAACAAAAAAAACAAAAACAAAAAATTAATTCTCATTACAATTGCTACACCGGCAGTATTGGCTTTTTATGCTGATTCTAAATATATAAAATTCTTTCAGTTTATTGTTACCCACCAAAAACCAAAAATCTGAGAAAATTTGCCTGATTTTTGAAAAAAAGGGAAAACCCCCCAAAAAGCAAGTGATATTGTTAAAAATACTTTTTTTTTTAGAAACATCAAATCAGAGAACCTTACCGTAGAGGTTTCAAGCTCCAATCTTCGAAATATGGAATTTCGCTTCTTTTTTTCATTTTTTGTTGATGCATGTTTATTTTTTTTTTCCCAGGGGTGATTGTATCAAACCGAAGGTTCAAGATAATTAGGAGGGAGCTCATTCAAACGTAAATTTAAAGCTCTTTTTGCAGTAACCATACAGATTGGTCCAGGGGAAAGTCTTGTCGTCTGCCATTTCAGTGCACCAAACTTCGACTTTGCCCCAAAGAGGACGAATTTGCAATCAGTTTAAAATTCTGAGAAGCTAATTGATTGAAAAGCGTCAATAACTATCTTTTAGGCTTCCCAGTTGCAAAAGAAGTAATGCCACACGGTGGCAGCACTGGATTCAACCAAGTTGATTCGCTTTATTTGCAATGAAATTAGGCTACGTTTGGGGATCTGTAATTGCATATCAGCTATAATGAGGGGGAGGGGTGAGTTATTGTTTAGGGGGGGGGTAGGGTAGATTCCTGAAAAGTGCTTCAAAAAGTGCTGAAAGTGCTTCAAATAATTCCCCGTAATATTTGCTTGTTTTTGGCACTTTTTTGAAAATTGTACTTTTCCTTCACATTTACATGATGAAAGAGTCAAAGATTTTAATGGACAAACTGCTTACTCTTCATGAGGCTTCAGGTAAATGTTGAAAGAGGTAAGGGGGGAGTCGGAATTAATTAAAATGTTTCTCTATACAGCTAAAATGAAACATTCCCAAATCTACCAGCACAAAGACGGAAAAAGGCAATGCAGGCCGTCATTAACCCCACCAGTGAACTTCTTTGGGGTAGTAAATACTGCTAGGGAGTTTCCAGCAATTTTAAATGGAAATAATTTTCTTTTTCTATTTATATGAAGTTCTCTAATGTATTTAAACAAATTTATTTATCGGTAAGAAAATGCTATTGTAGAGGTTGTGATGGCTTCAGTTATGTAGAAAATCAAAGATCCCACAGAATTTCCATCCATACAAACAATAATAGTCCTTTTCATCCATCTGAAATTCTTTAGTAGTAATATTAACCAGGACTTTTTACCAAAATTTTAATTCATCGCCAATTTTTGATTATATTCGAATTTTACCCAAAATTGAAATTGCAAATTTAAACGTAGGACAGTACTAATCTACGTACAGGTATTGATCTACACATTTTAAGCCTGGGATTAACACAATTAGCCTGGGATCTGAGGGACCAACACCTCAAATTATATCTTGGTTAGGCCTGGATAGGATTTTGAAAACAATCAGAAATTAAATAAAAAAAGGAGCTTTTCAACTCAAAGCCAGGAACAGATTGAAATCTATTTGAACAGATTATTCTTTATATGAAGGGGGCTGTCTCCTCCTTACTCTTTAACTGTGTAATTTGGCTTTTGTCCAAACTTTTAAAGAAAATTTGCAGTTGGAAAAAAAAAATATTTTTTTCAAGCACTAAAAACTTTTGCTTGATGAGCAAGGTGCTGAGAAGGGGCAACTTATAAACAGAGTAATTTCAATTTGTTTTAAGTTTTAAACTGGCTGATCATTTTAGTTAAAAACACCTTTTCTATTTTTTAAAATAACATTTCATGAAATTGGAAAGTTTTATGGATAGAATACTTTTGATAACGTAGAAAAAACGGTAAATATTTCAATGATGAAACTGTAAGTAATCAAACAATTCCTGGTAACGAACTGTAAGTAAGGAGCAAAACCCTAAAAATTGTAATTATGATACCAATAGATATGTCAAAAGAATTGGCTTGTTTTTACGCTGATTCAAAATATATAAGTTTCATTAAGTTTACTGTTATCCATCAAAAGCTATGAGCCTGAGAAATTTTTTCTAATTTTCGAAAAAAAAAGAGTAGAAAGACCATCTAAAAGTCATGAAATTTCAATGAAAATCACACGTTCAGATCCAGGGTATCAAAGAATCCTAAAGTAGAGGTCTCAAGCTCATATCTGCAAAAATATGGAATTATATTATTTTTGCCAAAAGAAAGATTACGGATGCGTGTTTATTTATTTTTTTCCCCCAGGGGTGATTGTATCGACCCAGTGGGCCTTGAACTTCGGTAGAGGGCTCGATCTAACGGAAATGAAAGTTCTAGTGTTCTTTTTTAGTGACTCAAAAATTGGAGGGTAACTAGGCCCCCTCCCACACCACTTTTTTCTCCAAATCGTCCGATCATAATTTTGAGATAGCTATTTTGTTCAAAATACTTGAAAGACCCAATAACTATGTCTTTGTAGATAAAATGACTCCCTCCAGGCCCTAGGGAAAGGGTTTTAAGTAATAAAATTTGCCCATTGTTTACGTATAGTATTTGTTATTGGGAAGTATGGATACATTTTTTGGATGGGGAGGGAGGATGAATAGTATATATTATACTTGCTTTTATATATTATTAATATTATATAGCTGGAAGGATTTTGCACGGGGATAAATTTCCACGGAGACGGAAGTTTCCAGGGGATGAACTTTTCAGGAGAAATTTTTACACTGGGTGAATTTGCCAGAAATCCTATACGAAATTACTTTATTTGTCTTGCTTTCTCATTACCGATTCAAGTCCGGGGTAAATTTTCGCCAGGATGGAATTGCCCAGAGGATATTTCTGTGGGGAGGGGATTTTTCCGTGGGGATCGAGCCAGATATCAAGGCGTTATTTAAAGAACGATAAGATATTAGATAAGAAAAAAGTTTTTTCCAGCTGAAAGTAAGAAGCATCATTAAAATTAAAACAAACAGTCCGCAAATGAGGGGGGTCTCTCCCTCCATAACACCTCAATCTTTACGCAAACTTTTAAATTTTGTTCCAATTCATTAAAAACGACTCCTGAAACACAAGGGTCGTTTAATTAGAACAAATTAAGTTTTGTTCTTAAACTTAATTAAGTTTAAGTGCTGAAAAACTGTAGCGTGAAGAGCTAGGTGTCGAGGAGGGGGAATCCCCTAATACACGTAATAATTTATGTTCGTTTTAGGTTCTAATGTTGGTCCTTGCTTTCAGTTGAAAAAACTTGTTTTTAAAATTTAATGAAGCTTAGAGACAAAATTTTTTCTAAAGGCGATGGGAAAAATATGTCAAATAAAGTAAACGTATATAAAAACGAAGAAAGTAAGTAATTATAAAAAAATACTCAAAGCAACAGCCTACTTACAACAAATAAGGTATAAACAAACAGCGTTTAATTCTGTTGAGCAATGCTGAAGGGTTGGACGAATATTTTTTAATAATAACGACAGTTTTGAACTTGGTTATCAAACACCAAAATATTTAATGTTTTTAGATTTAGTTTTTGTACATTATCAAAGTAGTTTGTTTAAAGTAAAACATTAAAACTAAGATTAAGAAAATCAAATACAAATTTTTAATTCGACATTTTTAATTTTATTTTGAATGCAAAAAAAACAATATATTTGACACCTTTTGCTTCGTAACTGTAAAAAAATAAATAATTTTCAAAGTGACAACTAGATAAATACAATCACTCCTAGAAAAAAAAAATGATAATAAGACGCAAAAAAGTATCTGTTCAGGGCGGAAAATACAGAAATTCCTAGTATTCCGTATAGGGGAAATATTTCTGATTATAGTGGCTTCATATATCAGCTGATGGGTACTCTGGCAATGCAAGCAAAAGTTAACAGAATATTTTTACCAAAATTGTCCCGTACTAAGTTGTTTTCCTTGTATTTTCTATAATTATACGAACTTTCTTGTGTACTAATAACTGCACTAATTAATAATAAACAAATGCATACTTGGGATCACCATAAAAAACTGATTCTTTGATTTAATGCTGTCAATAGTTAAGCTCTTATACATTCGTTATGGATAAGGATCATTATTTACTTACCATTCATTACTATGAAAATTTGATTTTATTTTTTGCTCCAGCCAAATCATATAGAAAAAAATGTTTGAGGAAAACTGGAAAGGGGTCACCCAGTCACAAATTAGAACTTATATTTTCCTTATTAGGGGTCAAAATCTATTGGCAGGCAACCAACAATGGGGCAACACACATTTTTTCTATGGTTTTTCTCTATTCTGCTTTCTTTCCTTTGGTTTCCTTACGATTACTTTATAGTCTCAATTTCTTTTTTTAAGGGGGGCATGCCCCCTGCCGGTGCCTATGAAAGATTCATTTATCAGCTGTGAAATATTCTCTTCTCTAAAAATGTCATCATCTTTTGTCTTGCTCACAGAAGACCCTGAGGGGTTAGGCTACATGTCTTAGATGGATGTGTAAAAAAGTAAATAAAACACAATCAACCCCAACCCCCTTCAATACTACTGCTGCTGCAAGAGCATGTCAGTCGTTTGTAGAATATTATATAATACTTGATAATAAATCTTGTGGGTCTAGTTTGTCATAGTTAACTTGTAGCAAAGTGGGCATGTATTGCTGGGTGAATATGTTTTGTTCAACTTGGCAGGAATGTTGTCTTTATTGCAGCCTGGTAGATTCCTCTTATGTAGTATCAGTCTTACATGTTATAAAAAACAAGAGGGGGAAATTGTAATGCATTATCTCCCAGACCTAGATTAGATTTCCTCTCCTTTCGTATGTCTATGTGGGAATTTAAGTCTCAGCATTTTCTGCCGAGGACTTATAATTGGTAGGTTGGCAATATATTGGCTCTATCTTAGGTATTTTCAAATAGATGCTGTTCTCCGCCATAATGGGCACATGAAGAGACAGTGATGAGCCTTATGTGGGGAAAACAATTGTAGTATATTATTTTTAAGATAAATATCTTTTTTATTATAATAAGCTAGAATAACCTTATATGTTTGTTGTTTCTATGATTTATTTTTTATGGATGATGTACGTCTTATAGATTTCTATGCGTGTACTGTCTAGCAATAAACCCCGTAGGTAATAAAGCTATTCTTGAGAATGACGATTTTGCCAAAAAAACAGTGAATAAGTAATAATGTTCAAAATTGTACTCTTTGTGCTGAATACAGTATGTAATTATCTTACATCCTAAAATTCCATGATACATATGAAATAAATGTGTTTTATTTCAGGAGAAGCAGAAAAAGGTCTGCTTAGCTGTCATTTAATCTTTTGGATAACTTTTTGAAATGGACCTCAGAGAGTCTTCAATTTCCCTTTCTAAAGACAATTTACCAGATTCTGGTGGTCATAGCTTAAGTCTCTTGTCCCTGCATGTGTTTTAAATTTCACGAAGGTGAAAAATAAAAGTGCAAGTTGAGGATTTGATTGTGTAAAACTGAGGATTAAAAATGGATAGTTCAGTTCTGGTTCAGTCTAAAAGGTCAGATTGGCATCAACATGATACTCTTTTTAATGGTAAGTTGTTTTTATTTGAATATGAATGCAGATTGTTGATATAAGCAGGGAGGAGTATTTTTGATTCTCCCCCCAATAACCTTTATTTATCCATGTTTGTTTTTTAGAGGTAGAGGGATTTGGCTTTCATGATTTTTTTTTTTTTTTTTTTAGTGCCATTGCACCTTATCTGGTCACTTTATGATTTTATAACATATTTTTTATTAACGAAAAGCTCATATGCTTTTCTAACCGCATCAAGGGGAATAGGCACCAAAGGACTACTATTACTGCAGCTAACAACTCACAACAGCACCATGCCGCTTGAGGCCAACGCAGCTACGCAAATTCTTCCTCCGTCCCAATCTATTCAAAGCGCCCTTCCAAGAAGTTCCCTTTTCCTTTAAATCTTTCCTTACAACATCCTCCCACCCCATTCAGGGACTACCTGCTCTTCGCTTGGCCCTAGATGTTAGGCCAACAAGCACTATCTTTGGCAATATGTCATCCTTCACCTCCAGAACGTGTCTCAGCCATCTCTTTCTCTCATCATAGCCCTAAAAAGCGGAGTTGAACTACATTTTTTTATAGCTTGCTCTTTGAGATACCATCAGTCAGCCGCGTGTCCAAAGCAATCTGTAGGGAATTTATGTGGAAAACGTCTAGCAAATCCTCCGTTTTTTGAAGCGCCCACGCTTCAGAACCATACTTGACAACTGTCCTCACTTTAACTTCCAATATTCAATCTTTGTTTGTAGACTTATCTTCCTATTCTACCAAACTTTTGTCAACTGTGAAAAAACACCCTGTGCCTGGGCTATTCTAAATATTCACTTCGTCCTCTGTCTTTACTAATAATACTGCTCGGCAAGTAAAGCTATCTACTTGATTTATCTTCTCGTTACCCAACTTCACTTATTCATAGTTTTAACGACTTAATCTTCTTAATATTATTTTAAAACCTATTCTTGTACCCTGTTTTTGGAAAACCTCTAAAAATTCATTCGTTTTGCTAACATTTCATCTGAGAAACTTAAATCATCAGTATAATCCAAGTCTAGGAGAGTTTTACTTCCCCATTGCATTCCATATCCTTCATTGGCTTTGCTGTGCTCCTTAGGACAAGATGATCCATATAAATAGGGATAAAACTCAACCCTGCTTAACTCCTGATTTAATACAAAACCAGCTACTAACCTCATTTCTTACCTTAACTGCAGCAATCTTGTTTTGTGCATAGCACTAATCACTTTACTGTATTTATCTGGTATACAATACAAGGATAGGGCTAACCTCACAACCACCGTATTAAAAAATCATTTACCACACTATCATTGCCCGGGGCCTTAGTATTTTTAATCCTTTTAGTCTGTCACTAATTCTTCCTCATAAAATAAATCTTTATTGACATCCAAAGTGTCGCAAGCTTTTTTATTCTTTTCTATATCTTTTCCTGTAACTCAATCACGGTTTAGCACATTCTCAAAATGTCCTGCCCATCTCTCTTTAACTCTTTTCTTACCACTAACTGTAGCCTCATTCCTATCTTCAACTGGGGCAAGTTCAGATTGACTATTCCCTCTCAATTTATTAACTTACCAGTACAATATTTTACTATTATGTCGTCTGGCTTAAATTTACTGCCTAGTAAGCACATTAGTGTTTATCTAAATCTCCAGGACAGCTCTCCTTCTCCCTAAGGTCGGAACTTCTTGCAACTTGTGTTTGTATATTTTCAAAGAGCTCCCAAATTTTCAGCTTATCGTCTTGAATTTGTTTCAAATGAAAATAGAGATAGTACATACAATAGTTATTTTGTTTTTGGTAGATGTCTACCATGCTAAAATTCAAACTATTGTTCTGAAAATATTACATGACTGTCGGACAATTTATTTAAATGTAAAATATATCCACGTGACATGACAATCACTTATCACCTAGCTAGCCAAGATTTATAGACCCTATGCATATGCAGATTTTGGTATATTTTAGTTTACAGAATAGTTAAAACTAAGACTGTATAAATGTTTATAGGTCCAACCTTTAAGAGGCAAGACAGGGTTAAAAACATAGGAAAGTACATTTTTAGTTATAAAACATTGTCTAATTTTCTGCGAGTGGGATAGGTCCTTCTGAGCGATTTTGGATTTCCCTCCCCTCTTTAGGGGGAGACGCACTCTCAGGGTGATGGGACTCAGATGTAGTCCAGGCTTAGTGCCGAATTACTTATCTTAAAGAAGTAATTTTAATTATATATTACATTAGGAATGCAATATTTTCGTGCTCTGTCCGTTATCTCCTTTATTCAAAACCTTCGAACTGAAAATTTGATCACTTAAAGCAATTGCGAATAAATAAAGTATTCCATTCACGAAACAACATAATAACATTAAAAAAAACAAAAAAAAACAACTGTTAATCATAGTTCTTTGTATAAGAAAATTCATTATTGGAACAATGAGGAAAACAGTCATTTTAGCGTAAAGAGTGAGAGGTTGAGGGGGCATTGGCCTCTCCCTCTACTCTATAGGATTGTTTCTGTTTGTTCTAAATTTTAATGCTGCCCCTCTGACAACCCTAGTCTTGTTTGTTACTAAACATACGTACGAAGTTATTCTGAATTGAAGGGTTATTACTGACAACAAAATTAAGTTTGAATGCTTCATCTAAATTAGCCCAAATCCTTGATACACTGTTCATTTATGTTTTGTTTTGGACAGGACACGCGATGCTTGTTTGGAAGGATGATGGAGATTGGTTTTCGAAGCTTAAAAATGCATTTTAAGGCCCATATTTACCAACTCTTCTTGAGTTTCTTCATTCCCATCTAGAGGCCAATGGGAGGATAATCTTCCCCTAACAAACCCTCATTTGGAGAAATATTTTTATATTAAACATTAAGAATGGGTCCTGAGGGGGGACTATTCAGATTAATCAAACTACAAAAATAAAATGGAAGTTAACATTCATATGTGTAACTACACCTAGGAGGGATCAGGAGGGGCATTAGTGGTGTAACTAACGTCGATGCTACCCGAAACAGATTCAGAAAGTGTTTTGCCCAGTCCGAGTTAAAGCCAAAAATCTCCGACCCCCGCTGTTCTAATCTTGAAACTATTTTTCGTTTCTAGTGTCTATTTTAGAAAAAAGAAATGCGAGGGATGGGGTTGCCGAAAATTAGCACACACAATTCAAGCGTAGAATTCATGTTTAAGCATTGGTAGCTTGAAATTCCTTTTCAAACTTAGCGCTATCGCGCTTCCCAAGTAAAGAGCGAAGTGGGCTCAAAAATATTGTTAAACATTGTTATTATTGTTATTGTCATTATTATTATTATTTTTTCTCCAAGACACTTCGTCGGAAGGAGTTGTCATAGAAACTATAGAAGGAACTCGTTCGATTGGAAATAGAAAGTTTTAGTGCCATTGTTAAGATTCAAAAGTGGTTGGAGGGTAACCCCTCGGGGAAAAGACTCTCAAGTTATGCAACTCGCTCATTGTGAATCTTATAGTGAATCTATAAACATTGTGAATCCATAATATTTGTTATCGGAAAAGAGGAGCATGTTTGACCCTTGGTGTCCACAAAGGACAATGGCATTCAGGTAAAGCTTTCAGAGAATGTTGAGGCGAGTGTTGAACTGAATCAAAGCACAATATGCGCATGCAGGTTGTCAAAAGGTGTATCTTAGGAATGGCTTAGGGTATTAAGTTGGAACTTTTGGGGAATTATGAGGGGGATTATTCATTGAACAAAAGACAATAAATGCGCGCTACTACTATTGCTTCTATTACTACTACTCTACTACAGCTGTTACTACTTCTACCACCACTAATAATGCTGCTGCTACAACTGCTGCTTTTATTGCAACTAGTACTGAGGCTGAGGATGTCAAGTTGTAAATTTAAGGAAATGCTGAGAAGAAAGTCGAACTAAATAAAAACACACTTCGTGCATACAGATTCTCAAAAAGGT
This sequence comes from Artemia franciscana, assembly GCF_032884065.1. Classification (NCBI taxonomy): domain Eukaryota; kingdom Metazoa; phylum Arthropoda; class Branchiopoda; order Anostraca; family Artemiidae; genus Artemia; species Artemia franciscana. The sequence continues at coordinate 46,006,793 of NC_088869.1, forward strand.
ATATCAGCAATATCTTAGGGATTGGTCAGCGTATTGAGCTGAAACTTCCAAAGCATGATGAGGAGGGTGTTTAACTGACGAAAAAGCAATATGTGCTTGCTGCTTCTGCTACTAATATTGCTACTAATAGTACAACAACAATAAAAACTACTGTTAATATTACTGCTACTACTACTAGGGCTAAGGGTATGAAGGGGAAAATTTCAAAGAATAATGAGGGGAAATTTCAACTAAATAAAAACACACTATGCGTATGCTGGTTGTTAAAAAGGCATATCTGTGAAGTGGCTTTGGGTATTAAGTTGGAACTTTCAGGGAATGATCAATCGATCAAATGTTAATATGTGATCGCTACTACTACTGCTACTTCTACTACTACCAGTATGGATACTAATACCGTTACTACTACTGCTACTACTACTCCTCCAACTACTGCTAAGGCTAAGATTATCAAGGTGAAAAGTTCTGGAAAAGGTCATGTAAAAGTGTATATTATCATTATCTTAGGAACGGCTTAGAGTATTGAAACTTCCAGCGTATGATGAGGGGGATGTACAACTGACAAAAAGGCAACATGTGCATACTACTACTGTTAGTACAACTACTAGTCCTATTACTGCGACTATTACTCCTCCTACTACCGCTATGACTGCTACTACTAGGGTTTGAATGTGAAAATTTCAGGGCAGAAGTTGAATAAATAAAAAGAAAACACTGTGTGCATGCAGGTTTTTCAAAAGAGCGTATCAGCAGTATCTTCTGAACCGCCTGGAGTAATATTTGCGTGCTACTAATACTACTAAAGCGAAGGGTATTAAGGTGATAATTTGAGGGAATGTTGCAAGGACGTTGCACTAAGTCAAAACACACATACTAGGCTATATGCATGCAGATTGTCAAAAGAACGCATCATCAATGTCACAGGAACTACTTAGGATATTAAGTCTAAACTTGCAGCATATGTTGAGGGGAGTATTTATAATAAAACCAAAGGTGCTATGTGTGTAATGCTATTAATGTTATTACTACAGCTATTGCTACTACTGAAGCTAATGGTTTCAAGTGAAGCTTTCAGGAAATTTTAGGGGATGTTGAACTAAATCAAAACAGAGTGTGTGCATTTAGATTGTCAAAAGAGTGTATCAACAATATCTCAGGAACGGCTTAGAGTATTAAGTTGAAACTTTCAGGGTATGTTTAGGGGGAATCTGAATTAACCATAAGGCACCAAGGGCTTCCTAGCCGAGTCGGTTGGTGCACTGGATTTGGGATCCTTTGTCTGAAAGGACGCGGGTTCGAATCCCAGTGTACCAAATTGTTCAGTTTGGGACGGGAGTCAGTGGCGTGACTCTGTAAGCTTAGCCAGAGTCGACCCAGCTTTAAATGGGTACCTGGAGAAATCTGGGGAAGGTAAACAGGAAGGGTGTGCGAAAGCACAGGAAGGTTGACCCCCAACCCCCCATTGCACTTCCTGGCTGAAGGTCAAGAAACGGAGATCAGCACCGCCGTTAGGGACTGTAAAGTCTAATGCCGTATCCTTTACCTATTTACCTTACCAAGGGCTTACGTCCTTCAAACTACTGCTGCTACTGCCACTATGATTTCCGCGTAGCAGCGGAAATCACGCTGAGATTAATGGTTTTAGGGTGAAACTTTCAGATAATGTTTTGGGGGAGGTTCAACCAAATCAAAACCCACTGTGTGCATACAGGTTGTCAAAAGGAAACATAGGCAACATCTAGGAATTGCATTAAGTTACTTTTAGGGAACGTTTAACCAAAACAAACAATATGGATTCAGGTAGCCAAAAGGGTATATGAGCAATTTTTCAGAAACATCTTAGAGTGTTAAGTTGGAATCTTCAGGATATATTGGGAGGGATGTTGAACTAACCAAAACGCACTCAGTGCATGAAGGCACGGGGGGCCTCAGTCCTACTTCTCTTAGTTTCTGCTCGTTTAGTGTTTGACTTGATTATTTATTGTAATCTACTTGTATTCTGTTTTCATTTATTTATTGACGGTGGTATATGGTAGTTATACGCTTGAAAAATTACTTGACTACATTTTTGCTCATATTTACTACTACTCCTTACAACTCACCGCAACACCAAGCCGCCTGAGGCCAAAACAGCTACTAACGCTCCTCTCCCATCCCAATCTATTCAAAGGCCTCCTCTGCATCCTTCCTGGAAGTTCCCATTTCCTTTAAATATTTCTTTGTGGCATCCTCCCACCCCAACCGCGTACGACCTGGTTTCTGTTCAGCCCTAGACGGTGGGCCGAAAAGTGCAATCTCCGATAATCTGTTATTCTTCATCCGCAAAACATGCCCTGTAATCACAACCTTTCTCTCATTATCGCCCCTAGAAAGCGGGATTGAACCACACTTTTTGTACACCCCACGGTTTGAAATACGGTCAGTCAGCCTGGTAACCAGACCAATTCGTAGGCAATTTCTCTGGAAAATATCTAGCAAATCTTCATCTGTTTTTCGGAGCGCGAATCTGTTTTTCTGTGTCATCATGTAACTCATTACTTTTTCTTAAAAAAACTTCTTTTGTGTTTTTTTTTTTATTAATTAATAAGGGAAAGGCTGGTACGTTTTGCGTTTCTATCTGTACACTTGCTCCTCCGTTTTTCCGATATCGATAGGTACGGGAGAACTGGTATGATCTTCTGTTGGTGTCTGTGTGATCTACTATCGTTAGTATTACTCCAGTATATACAGTTTGAGTGATCATTTTGAGGGAAAACAGTCCAGGGGATCAGACGCACCTAAAATCAGAATACTGAAGTGTAAAATCCATGTTCTCAGTAGTTGCGGTTTGAAATTATTTTGTAATAAGGAAAAAGCCGACACGTATTTTATTTCAATCGGTATGCACCCGACGGGTTCTCTGTTATCGATATGTCAGATCCATAATATTTGACATTGGTTGGATATCGACAGAGCTGGATCGATAACTATTACAATGTATTGAAAGAACCGCACAAAGTACACATAATTTGTTTCGAATTTTGAAGATCAGCCAGTTTTTAGTATATTTAATTAATTCGAAGAATGTGTTGTTTTTTCCAAACTCTTGTGAGTGATAGTGTATTGCCGCTTAAAAAATGACAGCACAATTAACAGAAGTCGTCATTTCTTGGACTAATCAAGCAGGAACTTGTCTTGTAAAATGGTAATGCTGTTTTTGGGCTTGTACTGAAGAATGAAATTCCAATAACTTATAGTTTCTCTTTCACGAGTTAAATACCCGATACTGTTACCAAGTGATTTTCTGGTATGCAGAAATAAGAGAAAAAAATACAAGGTTAATTGTCATTGCTGGAAAGAAAAATTTTAAAAATGGTAAACATTTGTGGGCTTGTTTGTGTCTATGCATGGCTTTGTAGTATCCGAATCAATGGCTAAACTACTTTCTTATGGTCAAATAGATTTCCGCTTGGTGGGTTTTAAAAACAAAGGTAGTTAAATTCCTTCATGTAATTACCCAGAAGTAAGAGTAAAAGCAGAAATTTTGAACTGCTCAATACTGAAACGGTCAAGGGTGCCCACAAGAAGGAGGGTCCAGGGGAGATTTTCCACCTGGAAAGGCTAGAAATACTGTTAGAAAGCAACGTGTCATGATAGTTTCCCACAAACGTGCCACATGCAGTGTGCAACACACTAATATCCAAATCGTAAGAATCGACTGGATATCATTATCGGCCCTAAGTAGACTTTTAGTCCAGGACTTTTAGCTCAAAAAAGGGTCGAACCCGGACAAAATTGCAATATAAACGAAAATGGTACCAAAATGATCAGAAAAAAATTCTGTACAACATACTAAAAGTCCCCATAAATCCGAGTGGGGCGAGTACCCGAAAAACAGGGGAAAAGGGGGAAATGCGGGGGAAAATGGGAAAAATGCCGAACATGCCCAGAAAATAGTTTAAAGTGAGTTTTCTGGGGTTTTCACATACGCTGATTACGAAATTGACATCTAAAATTCAGTACAGAAAAAGAGTACTACGGAAAACGGGAGAACAGGGGAAAGAGGGGAGAAAAGAGAAGAATACAGGGTAGGGGTAGAAAGCGGTTTGGAAGATATTTTCTGGGGTATTCCTATCTGTTGATTATGAAATTGAGATATAAAATGATATAAAAAAATCGATTAACATACAAAGGGAAATGGGGGGGGGGGGGGGTGAGGGGAAAAAGGAAAATATACAGGGTAGGGGTAGAAAGCATGTGGAAATGTGTTTTCTAGGGTTTTTCTATCTGCTGATTATAAAATTGACATCTACAACAAAGTTCGAGAACAAATACAGGAGATCTATAGAGGTTCGGCTACCCCATAGGTTCGGAAAAGGCAAAAAAAAATTCGAGAAAGAAATACGGAAAAATACTGAAATTACATTATTCCGTATTCCACGCCGTTATCGACAAGCGCGTGGGTTCGTCAACATAATCCTGTTCTAATTCGACATCCAGTAAGAGAAGCAAGGTAGACTAGTCACAGCGGTGTTCCAGTGCCGACGACAAAACCTATCCTGACGGAATGACATCTAGCGGATCCAATAGTCCCCAGTCTGCGTGGATGCTTACACATGATGAGGAGCTTAAAAACAGATGGAGGGCTGTCAAGAGGAAAAGGGATGACTGAGCTTCAGAAAAACATATGGACAATGTCTATGCCAGTACTCGCTTCAGTGAATGATCTAATGCAGAAACTAACGGGTCTAGAGTACAGTTCTAGTGAACAGCATGTTACTGCAACCGCAGCACGAATACAGAGAGATACTAAGGATCTACTGACGTTTCTTGAATTCCTTCCAGAGAACTCTCCTTTCACTAGTTCCACAGAGCTTAGAAGTATAGGTTCCGGGGTGATTGCCCATAAAGGCGTTAATACAGAGGATGCTAAAGCTGTAGGTGAGCTGATCCTCCAGCGCATGGATGGCCAATCCGTCGAAAGTTTTTCATTCAGGAAGAAAGACAAAGTCGTTACACTGGCATCCGATGGGAACATTAGGATAGATGGCGAGATTTTGCATATCGATCCTGCACTGCTTTTTCAACGTCTTTCGACTACTGCCCATACATCTGAAAATGACATGGCAGAAACTCTACGTTACGAACTGTGCAGTTATCCGCCCGCTTTGTTTGAGAATTCTGGCATAATGCGTCAGCCAGACAAACCTGCACTAGCGAAAGCAATATGGAAAGAAGCGAACACGGACTCGATTCACCACCTGCCAGTGTCAAATCGTGTCACTGTAGTTGACGGAGGTTGGCTGCTTCAGCAAGTACCTTGGAAGATTGGTGATACTTATGATTCAATCTGTGACAGCTATGTTAGTTTCGTTACTCGACGCTGTACCTCCCCTACTGTTGTCTTCGATGGATACAGCGCTGGTCCAACCACGAAAGATGCTACGCACAACCGACGGTGTAAGGGAAGCCAGCATCAAGTGATTGATTTCAGTTTGGGGATGAAGCTCCAGAAAAAGAAGGAAGAGTTTTTGAGCAACTCTCAGAACAAACAGCGAACTATAAGCTACATCGGTGAAAAACTCAGAGCCAAAGGATTTGAAGTCGTCCATGCGAAGGACGATGCTGACTATCTAATCGTGAAGACTGCCGTAACGAAAGCAGAAAACTCTGAAACAATAGTTCTTGGCAACGACACTGACCTTCTGATTCTACTCTTGTATCACCTCCCGCCTAATGCAAAAACACTTTACTTCGAATCGTCAACGAACGCAAAAGAAGCGATAACACGGTTCTGGTGCCTCAACGAAGTGCAAAAAAAAATGGGAGAAGTATCCAGGCTGCTTCGGGTAGGGCACGCACTCTTGGGATGTGACACGACCTCACGAGTTTTCGGACTTGGAAAGCAAGCTGTGCTACCTCTTTTGAAGAAGAGCGAAGTGTTCAGAAAAAAATGCAAAGTGTTTCTGAATGAATCATCGTCCAAAGATGAAATTGTGAAAGCGGGTGAATATCTTCTCCTCAGCTTGTATAAAGCACGACCAAACGAAGATCTCACTAAGCTGCGACATCGAATTTTCTTGGAAAAAGTTTCTTCGTCTAATACTACGGCGTTTGTTAAGCCTGAAAAGCTTCCGCCAACCGAAGCTGCAGCTTCATTCCACTCCCAGCGAGTGCGCCTCCAGGTATCCCGTTGGAAAGGGGAACCAGCTGACCTCGACTCGGCTGACTGGGGTTGGGTCCTCAGAGACCATAAATACTCACCTGTGATGACCCATTTTTTGCCCGCACCTCAGACTCTTTTGAGTGTCGTGAGATGCAACTGTAAGACAGGCTGCGAGAACTCGCGATGCAGCTGCAAGAAAAATGGATTAGCGTGTACGTTCGCGTGCGGAGAATGTCAGGGTATCAACTGTTTGAACAGGGACAACGAGATTGTCGAATACGAGGAGCTCGACTAGTGATATCAATGCTGTGTTTTTCAAGTCAACTATACTGCCTTCGAAAGTGCAAATTTTACATATAATAGCCATTTTATATATAACTGCCAAGCGGTTGTTTTCTTTATGTTTAGTAATTCAAATGGTTGTAAGAAATGTCTGTGATTCAAGAAAGTACAAGTTTGATACTTAAGCGAGTTATTTTGTCCATAGGCCTAAATGTCTGTGATTCAAGAAAGTACAAGTTTGATACTTAAGCGAGTTATTTTGTCCATAGGCCTACTTATTAGCCATTAGCAGCTGGCTCAGGAGTCAGGCCCCCCTTCCCCTTTTCCGTTGTTTCCTCCAGTTTTGTTTGGTTTTCATGGTTCTCGTTTTCTTTCCTTCATTTTAGGGGTCAGTTTCGTGATCAGCAGATAGAAAAACCCCAGAAAACATATTTCCACATGCTTTCTACCCCTACCCTGTATATTTCCCTTTTCCCCTCCCCCCCATTTCCCCGTTTTATGTTAATCGATTTTTCTATATCATTTTATTTCTCAATTTCGTAATCACCAGATAGGAATACCTCAGAAAATATCTTTCAAACCGCTTTCTACCCCTACCCTGTATTCTTCTCTTTTCTCCCCTCTTTCCCCTGTTCCCCCGATTTCCGTTGTACTCTTTTTCTATACTGAATTTTAGATGTCAATTTCGTAATCAGCGTATGTGAAAACCCCAGAAAACTCACTTTAAACTATTTTCTGGGCATGTTCGGCATTTTTCCCATTTTCCCCCGCATTTCCCCCTTTTCCCCTGTTTTTCGGGTACTCGCCCCACTCGGATTTATGGGGACTTTTAGTATGTTGTACAGAATTTTTTTCTGATCATTTTGGTACCATTTTCGTTTATATTGCAATTTTGTCCGGGTCAAACCCTAAAAGTCCTGGACTATTTCCTTCTTGCCTTTTAGGTTTCATTAACATGCAAGATTTATGGCTGTAGAATTTTTAGTTTCTGAGGTTAAAGTCTTGAATAATGAACTTGCATAAGCTACCTTAAGTCACTATTCTAGAAGAATATTGGGGCTTCCAAAGGCTTTGACCCGTCCAAAGGACCAGAGGGTAGTATCCAGGCTTAGCTAGAATAATGAATGAAGCTGTTCAAATGCATTTCTGTTGCTGGGTATCACCAAGTTGCTAAACTTAAAAGCACAATTTGTCATCAAAAACCAGGGAAGTTAGTAAGTAGCTGGCAGACCACTCTGTAGAGCAAATATCGGAGAGTTCAACTCTTAGGTATGTTCACGATCCAACTGCAGCTATTGGTCTCGATATTGGGCTCTATGGCTATTAAAATATTGGCGCTTGGCTGAATTATGTGCATTTCTGCACAGTTTATTCTGCTCTCTACAACATTTGTTGGGGTATTGTCCCGTACTTGTTGGCAAGTGGCTACACGTTGCTAGACGAAAGGCAGGGACGTTAGGTTGCAGGTCTAAAACATGGGAATATACGAAAGGCGATGTGCAACCCTCTGTTCAAATATAGGAATAATAAAAATAGGAGAATAAGGAAAATGGTTTCTTTTCAGCTGTAGTTAGTCAGGATTGAACTTTGTTCTACTGAAATGGTCGAATATGTCAAGAACGCCTAATTGAGTTTGGATCCTTCTCATACATGTGAGCTGCTTTTGAGTAACTGTTCTCAAGATATATAACCATCAACAACCGCTAGTGCAGTAATCTACACTGGTATAACGATAACTTTTTGTATTGTAATTTTTTAATTATTTTTTTTTTGCTTCTAAATATCATTATCTTAAGTTTATATGTATCGTCTTCTGGTTTTTAAAAGCTACCAGAAATCGGCACTTTTTCGACTTACTTTTCAACTTACTTTTTCAACTTAACTCAACTTTATTAATATCAACTAATCAATATATGCATCTCTTGTAATACCCCCACAAAAGGCTCCATGGCCTATGAATGTAGGGAAAAACGTTACAATCATATCTATTAAAATTCATAATATAAGATAAGGGAAATAAAAATGGAGAGCATAAAAAAAAACAAAAAACAGAACAATGCAAATAGTTATATCAAAACTTTTTTTTTTTAATTTACACTCAATTGAACTGGCCAACTAATATATATTACTATTATTACTTGTAAAAAAAGGGGAAAAAAAATAATAAGAAGAATTAATCCAAATGACTTTTCATTAAGCTTTTGAAGACCCCGATGGGGTGGTAAAAACCTCAGGGTTACGAGTTCCATGAAGATTTACACTAACTCGGGGTTGTAACAATTTCGAAAAACAAGAGGGAAGTTGACCATGAAGATATTCATGAATAAAAATAGCACAAGATATGAAATGCTGTGGATGGAGCCCAAGGAGAGATTTGTTGACGTACAATTCGTATCTCAACATTGGCTGCTTATTGACTGCTGCAGAGATTGGTTTTAAAATATTGATTAAGTTTTATTTCTGGTTTACTTCTGGCCTTTGACATATACTTGAAAGTATTCTTTTATATTCAAATTGGCTCTTTGTACACATTTTGGCTTGATTTTTCACGATGTAAGATTTTTTTTGTTCTTGACTTTGAAGCAATTTTTCCGTGTATGTTTCTGTTCTTTATCAGGCTAAAGTTTCATTTGCAAAATTTTACCTTCAGGTAGTCGTTAAAATTTCTTCTGGTATGTCAGTTTTTGAGCTTGTCAATAGTTATCTTGTCTGTGTGGAAGTAGCCTACCTGACCACCTGACTAGTTATCGCAGCTAGTCCAGATGCCATAGTTTGATCGATTAATGTCTCGACTAGCCTAAAATACTTATTACCCCCTTGTTTACATGTCTCTCATTCAAGGATGTGAATAAAAGCAACGGTACGACTGCATGGATGTATGTGTAATCGGACCGTCGTCTCTGATGACTTGAAGGTGAAAAAGACGCTAGAATTGGGTGCAAATAGCCAAACATTTATAAGGGGGATACAAGGATTGCTATATATATATATATATATATATATATATATATATATATATATATATATATATATATATATATATATATATATATATATATATATATATATATATATATATAATATATGCATATATGTATTATATATATATATATATGTATATATATATATTATATATATATATATATATATATATATATATATATATATATATATATATATATATAATATATGCATATATGTATTATATATATATATATATATATATATATATATAATTGTATATATGTATTATATATATACATATATATTATATATATACATATATATTTATATATAATATATATATAATATTTCTAATTATATATATATTATATTATTTTGTGTTTTACTTATTTCTTTGTTTTGGGGTTCCTCTTTTTAACTATTTTATTTGCTTAGGGCTACTTCCGCACTGTAGTCTGATATTTACAGCCATGGACATAAAAGGTAATAGGCTTGGGATAGCTAATGGAGGACGTAAACCCCCTGTTGATAGGAGAACCTCTTCTAGTTTGGAAAATAATATAGTCAATAGGAAAGGCCCAGACTTCCACAAAGCCTCCATCCGACTGGAGGCTCCTAATACTTCTTGGTTTTGGGTTCTAGGCTACCTTAAGCTCAATTAATCCAATAAAAGACGGTTTTGGCCCAACATTTGAGCAAAAGATTTTTTGCCAGCAAAATCTTCAGAAAATTTGCTTAGTAACAAATCCGAAATCCCCCGAGCAAAAATACTCCCTTTTTCAGGGAAAAGAGAAAAAATCTCGATTTCAAATTTCTGTAATATTTTCCAAATTGAATGGTCGTTTCCTATTGATTAAAGTCCGAGGAGACCGAAAATTACCCCGGGATTGTAAAATCCCATCATTTAGTACCCTATTTCCACCATAAGCGAGGTCAGAGGGGGATGGGGCGGTGGGATGTTAGCACCCTTTTTTGTTATTGGCCTAGTTTAGGTTTTAACGGTGCTTCATTGCAATTTTGGCCCACGAACTCAAGTATGACCTATTAATGGTCTTCCCTATTAGTCTCAACCTGACTTCAGAAGGGATAGGGGGAGGGGGTAATTTTTCTTACAATGATTTTCTTTTCTCGAAGTTTCTTTATTTTTTCAGGATTAAAGAGTGCATGTTCGAACTGAAGATTTTCTTCAAATTCTCTATTAAGGTCTATTTTGACTCTCCTACTCTTATTTTTCCCCTGCCCTCACCTTTTAGTACTGGAGTTTGCGATGAGAGCATCAGACGTTTAACTTCGTTCCTGGATTTGACAAATTCGATTATTAGATTCTTAAAAAAGTATTGAAAGTAAAAACTAAAGCGAAAAAGAATAAACAAGAATACTTCAGTCTCTTCTTTGTTTTCGATTATTATAACCATGAAAGAATAGAAACTTAGTTTAATTAGAAACTATTGAATAAAACACAAAATCTGGCTTAATTATGTTGGTTATCGAGATCGTAATGGTCAAAAGAAATGTTGAGGCAGCTTGTTCTATAGTACTATTTCCGCATTAGAAAAGAATTTAGAAGAATTGGAAAATAAGTTTGTATATTAGAATAATAGATTAATATTCTAATAGATTAGAATAATGGAAACCTGGGTAATGACAGTGGTCAAGTATGGCTCTGAAACATGGGCCCTTGGAAAAGCTGGTAGATGCTTGTTAAATATTTTCCAGAAGAATTCTCGGAGGATAGTATAAGGTAATCGTTTGACTAACCCTGTATTAAACAATAATCAGTACGAAAAATAATGTTAAAAAAATACTTTCTCGGACTAATGAAAGAAAGTTAAAGGTGGTTACATCTTGTTTTGCAGATGAATGATAATATGTTGCCAAAGATTGTGGATTTTGGCCTTCCACCTGGGAACAGACGAAAAACAGGTCGTTCCCATGTGGGATGCTAAAAGTTTAAAAGAAATGATTTGGAGGAAACAGTAACTCCATCAAAGAGGAAGAAAAGGGGTCCTTTGGGTAGATTGGGATAGAGGAGGGGCGTGTAAAGATTAATAGTCTTAGGCGGCTGGGTGCTGAAGTGACTTTTAAGTACTAGTAACTTTTAAGGCGTAGTTGATACATTTGTAAGATTAACAAAATGGTTTGGTGGATTACAGACTGCATTTTACATAAACTACAAGTAATAGACGAGTAGCATGCCCCAAACTAGCTGGGATGTGGGAGGTGAAAACCCCAAGGTTTCATCATATTTGCTCAAATTGTACATTTTAAAGTTGGACCTTGTGCTTTTCAGTGGACCTTCCTCGGCAACTCAAGGGACTGCTGTGGCTTGTGCAATCAAATCGTGAACTAATCCCACCTAAGTATTTATCAAGTGTTTCACATAATTACATTTGTAGACTTTTTTTCTGTCAAAAGTCTCCGGACTCTCTTAAAGGTTGACCTCACTTTTAAGTTTCTGACTCTAGTCACTGCCTGTTTATTTTTTCTTGTTTCCAAGGGGAAAACATTTCCATGAACCGAAAAAACTTGCCCCTTAGGATCGATAATTAATTCGCGATGAATAGATAAAATAAACCAAATGATATACTTAACAGCGACGGAATTAAGCAGAAATATCAATGAATTTTGGGGGAAAGATGCTAAAATATTTCGAAACAGACATTAGATTTTAAATATGCATCCTATCAAGCACCGGGGTAAGGGGACAAACAGGGAAGCTTCGGATAAATTGGGACTGAGGAGGAGTGTTGGTAGTTGTATTGGTCTCAGGTGACTTGGTGCTGCGGTGAGTTGTAAGTAGTAGCAGAAGTAGTTTTTACACGAATTCATCTGGGGGAGGGTTTCTGGAAAATATTTTGTCGTTCTACTAAGTTTTGCAGAGGATTGGAGGTTGAGTAACTACTAAAAGTGTTGCCCCTGTTACCGCATAGCTTTTCAAGAAAGGATGACCATAAGAAAGCATATATAGACATCGATAGGTTTTACCTTGTGCTTTGCGCGATAAGCAAAAAGCAATAAACGTGCACACTGTGCCGATAAGCTGACATGCCACTTTGCTATGCTAAATTTACCTAATCTGTCCCTTGTCGAACTAAGGACAAAATTAACCCATAAATAGTGAGTGCGACTTTCTGTAAGTATACCTATTCAGTTTCCGACCTGTTCAAATATAAGTTGAAATGAAGGTTAAAAGACGAAATGGGAATATGAACAGCGGTATCAATTAACGAAAATTAAGGGGACATTTTTTTTTTTTTAGTATTTTTGCTAAAAGGAAAAAACCCACTCTAAGGATATTGGCAAAAAAAAAGTATTTTTCAGAATCTCCGTGAGAATAAAAAACTAGGTGCAGTGTGCCCCCCCCCTAATAGATGGCACTAAAGACGAAACGACCGGATTACCCTCAACTAGGATGAATCTAGAAGTTCAAGCTTTCAGAATCCTTTTTGTCTATTTAAGTGTTATATTTAATTAAATAACATCTCCGAAACAATTTCCTGCGTGTCTGCCTGACTGAGAACTCCTTACTACATACCATTGTTTGACAATGGAGAAATTTTGTAAACTTAACATAGCAAAGTGGCATGTCAGTTTTTATGGCACTTGGTATTAACCAAGTGACATATAGCAATCGCAAATTCTGTCGGTCTGTCTGTCTGTCTGTCGGTCTGTCGGTCCCGCTTTTGCTACTTTAGGCACTTCTAGGTAAGCTAGGACGATGAAATTTGGCAAGCGTATCAGGGACCGGACCAGATTAAATTAGAAATAGTCGTTTTCCCTATTTGACCATCTAGGGGGGGGAGTGGGGGCTCGGTTAATTCGTAAAAAATAGAAAAAATGAAGTATTTTTAACTTATGAGCGGGTGATGGGATCTTAATGAAATTTGATGTTTGGAAGGATATCGTGTCTCAGAGCTATTATTTTAAATCCCGACCGGATCTGATGACATTAGGAGGAGTTGGAGGGGGGAAACCTAAAATCTTGGAAAACACTTAGAGTGGAGGGACCGGGATGAAACTTGATGGGAAAAATAAGCACAAGTCCCAGGTACATGATTGACATAATCGGAACGGATCCGCTCTCTTTGGTGTAGTTCGGGGGGGGGGGGGGGGTATTTCTGAAAAATAAAAAAAATGTGGGATTTTTAACTTACGAACGGGTGATCGGATCTCAATGAAATTTAGAAGGATATCGTGTCTCAAAGCTCTTATTTTAAATCCTGACCGGATCTGGTGACATTGGGGGAAGTTTGGGGTGGGGTAACCTAAAATCATGGAAAACGCTTAGATTGGAGGGATCGGGATGAAACTTGGTGGGAAAAATAAGCAGAAGTCTTACATGCGTGATTTAAAATAATTGGAACGTATCCGCTCTATTTTTAATTCTGAAAAATAAGAAAAAAATTACGTATTTTTAACTTACGAAGGAGTGATCGGATCTTCATGAAACTTCATATTTAGAAGGCCCTCCTAACTCAGATCTCTTATTTTAAATCTCAACCGGATCAAGCGTAATGGGGGGGCAGTTGGGGGACCTGAAATCTTAGAAAATGCTTAAAGAGGTCAGATCAGGATGAAACTGGATGGGAAGAATAGAAACCTTTCTAAGATACGCGACTGACATAACCGGATCGGATCTGCTCTCTTTGGTGGAATTGGGGGGGGGGGGTTAATTTTGAAAATTGAGGTATTTGTAACTTACGAAAGGGTGACCAGATCTTAATGAAATTTGATTTTTAGAAGGAATTCATGTCTCAGAGCTCTTATTTCAAATCCCGACCAGATCTTTTGACATTTGGAGGAGTTGGAGGGGGAAATCCTGGAAAAACACTTGGAGTGGAGGAATCGGGATGAAGCTTAGTGGATAGAATAAACAAATGTCCTTGATACATGATTGACAGAATCGTACTGGATTCGCTCTCTTTGGAGGAGTTGGGGGGAGGGGTTCAGTGATTTGGCGAGTTTGGTGCTTCTGGACGTGCTAGGACGATGAAAATTGGTAGGCGTGTCAGGGAGCTGCACAATTTGACTTGATAAAGTCGTTTTCCCAGATTCGACCATATGGGGGGCTAAAGGGAGAAGAAAAATTAGAAAAAATTAGGTATTTATAACTTACGAGTGGGGGATCGGATCTTAATGAATTTTGATATTTAGAAGGACATCGTGACTCAGAGCTCTTATTTTAAATCCTGACCGGCATTAAGCCTCTTATTTTCCTTTTTAAATCAATCTATTGATTTATAGAATTTTGTTAGAGCTCATATCATATGATCTCTTGTCTCTTAGCTCTTCTCGCCTCGTCACAAGTGCCATATGAGCTCTTAGCTCTTGTTCTGTATAGGGGGTACATTTATTGACTCCTCTTTAACGCCGAAGATCATTGATTTCTTTTTCATTTCTTGTCAGATTCTAGGTTGTTTTTAGGGGGGATATTTTTGTACAAAGGATCCTATGGACCCATATTCCCCACCCTCCAGCCTTGAAATAGTTTTAATTCATCCCTGGCCCAAACCGTGGGACTTGAAAGGAGTAATTTGGACGACTAGGCTGAATGTTCTCAAGGAAATGTATCAGAGGTCCATGTTCTTCAAGTTTTCTCAGCCAAATACAAGTCTAAAATAGAGGATATCATGGCGATTGCAAGAGAACCCTCCTTGCGAAGGGCGCGGATGACCTGTTGCATCATAAGGAAAGAATAGAACATATGATGTTAATAAAAGTAAAATAAGTGAATTTATCATATATGTGAACCCATATGTTCAATTTTTTCACTACTTCAAGTAGAGGAAGGATTACATTTCTGCTGCATGAAAATTCTTGCCTTTTATTATATTCAGAAAGCGTTCAACTATTCGTTTGTCGCTTAGTGTTTTCAATTGTATTCAAGCACGCGATTACAACGCAAAATATTAAAAAAAACTCACACATGAGCGATACTGTTGCCCAGGTCAACCTACCTTAAATTAAATAAAAGAAACTAGTTTTTTTTAACTGAAAGTGAGGAGTGACATTAAAATTTAAAACGAACAGAAATTATTCCGTATATGAAATGGGTTGTCCCCTCCGCAATCCCTCGCTCTTTACGCTAAAGCTTTTAATTGTTTTAAAAAGTAGAATTGTGGCAAAGAGTCAAACTTTAGCGTAAAGAGCGAGGGATTGCGGAGGGGACAACCCATTTCATGTACGGAATAATTTCTGTTCGTTTTAAGTTTTAATGTCGCTCCTTACTTTCAGTTAAAAAAACTAGTTTTTTATTTTATTTAATTTCTGAACGTTTTTGAATTAATGCATGTTTGATTTTGGCTCTCCGCACATAAATTATTGAAATGAAATTTGTATATTAATTTTTTTTTTGGCTAAATGGCTTTCTCTTAGTTTTGATCAGACGATTTTGAGAAATGAGGGGTGTGGAAGGAGGCCTAGCTGCCCTCCAATTTTTCGGTTACTTAAAAAGGCTACTAGAACTTTTAATTTTTAACGAACGTTTTTATTAGTAAAAAATATGCGTAACTTAAGAATTAACTTACGTAACAAACTTTTATATTCTTATATTTTTATTATGTGTACGAAGGGGTTTTTACCCTCGTTAATACCTCGCTCTTTACACTAAATCGTAAGTTTTGTCCCAATTCTTTAAGAATGACCCCTGAATCAAAAAGGCCGTGGAATAAGTAGTTGAAATTACTAAAAATACTTTAGCATAAAGAGCGAGGTATTTATCTCCTCCTAAATACCTCGCTCTTTATGCTAAGTATTTTTAGAACCCCTCATATGCGTAATAATCTCTGTTCGTTTTAAATTTAAATGCTATTCCTTTAAAATTAACTTTCAATTGAAAAAACTTTCAAAACTTTCAATTAAATTTACTTTCAATTGAAAAAACGTTTTCATGTTTATTTTTTCATTGTTTTTTTATAGTAATGCTAGAAAATCCTTCGCCCTTTTCATTGAA
Organism: Artemia franciscana; assembly: GCF_032884065.1. NCBI lineage: Eukaryota > Metazoa > Arthropoda > Branchiopoda > Anostraca > Artemiidae > Artemia > Artemia franciscana. The sequence goes on from NC_088869.1 coordinate 46,023,136, forward strand.
TTTTTCTTCCCCCATGACATATTCCTCCAAGGAAAGATCCTCCAACATAGCCCCCTCCCATAAATCCCACCCCCCAAACCAAAATAATCCCCCTGAAAACGTCTGTACACTTCAATAGCCATTACTATATGTAAACACTGGTCAAAGTTTGTAACTTGCAGCCCCTCCCCCAGGGATTGTGGGGGAGTAAGTCATTCCCAAAGACATAGTTATTATGGTTTTCGACTATGCGGAACAAAATGGCTATCTCAAAATTTTAATCCGTTGACTTTTGGAAAAAAATAGCGTGGGAGGGGGCCTAGGTGCCCTCCAATTTTTTTTGATCACTTAAAAAGGGCACTAGAACTTTTCATTTCCGTAATAATGAGCCCTCTTGCGACACTCTAGGACCACTTGGTCGATACGATGACCCCTGAAAAAAAAAACAACAAATAAACACGCACCCGTGATTTGTCTTCTGGCAAAAAATACGAAATTCCACATTTTTTTTAGATAGGAGCTTGAAATTTTGCTATAGGGTTCTCTGATACGCCGAATGCGATGGTGTGATTTTCGTTAAGATTCTATGACTTTTAGGGGATGTTTCCGCCTATTTTCCAAAATAAGGCAAATTTTCTCAGGCTCGTAACTTTTGATGACAAAGACTAAATTAATTGAAACTTATATATTTAGAATCAGCGTGAAAATTCGATTCTTTTGATATATCTTTTAGCATCGAAATTCCGTTTTTTAGAGTTTAGTTTACTATTGAGCCGGGTCGCTCCTTACTACAGTTCGTTACCACGAACTGTTTGATAATGCGGTATATTTTGTTTTTAACTTTCAATGCAAAATGTAGGATTTCCATTTTAACTTTGAAAAGGGTATATATTTTCCCAGCCCTATTTTCAAGCAGTGTAAGTGGGAATGGTATTTTTATCATTGAAAGGCATTTGGATTGAGTATGGGCCAACGCCTCGTACACAGCATGCTTTTATGCCCTTAGTCTTGACTTATTTTGGTGAGTCCGCCCGTAGTATGACGCCTCAGACAGATGTCTGCTCGTCTGATATTCTAATATCGCTCTCTACTATTGTTCTATTTTTTTTTTTTTTTTTTTAGTCAAGAGTTCTATATGTTTTGTTCGTACGAGGAGGATTAGGGGACAGAAAATAAACATTACTTTCTTCTGTGTGTTTCGTCTAGAGAGAGTGAGGCATTAACACTACTAGTTATCCTTCCTAATTCTCCTACCCATTGTTGTCTGTTCAGAAGTCTCTGGCAAGCTAGTCCAATGGTTCCATGTAGGCTTACTGAAGTGTGTAATATGTATAAATTGAATTAAGTTCATATACAACCCCACGGACGTCGTTGCCTCATCTAAGTACCTAATCACTAAGACAACCGTATCTTCGTGCATCAGCCAAACTGGGGGCCTTGTTAGTGCATGGTTTTTGGTTGAACGGTTAGCTTTTGTCAAGAATTTTTTTAATCGAAAGTATCTCATAATTTGTCCCCCGTTTCCTTATACGGTACAAAGATTCGTAAATGTAACTGTGAAATGGTCTAGTTTCGTTTCCCAATATTACAATGGAAGACTAGTTTTGCCCTACATAAAAACGCTGTTGAATGAATGAAGATCTGGAGATGACACGAAAGCCTTTTTTCTGCCAGAAGTTATAATAACCGTGTTTTTCTAGGCTCCAACGCGTGCTTAGGCTATTGAGGAACACATGCAATTAGGTGTGGAAATGAGAGGTTAGAATATAGACATTTTTCAGTTTTTATTAGGGATGACTCGGAGAACGATTTTAGGAGCAGAATAAGTCAAAATGCTTTTGTTCAAGGAAGGGGGACTACAGCTTCCATGTGCAGTTTTATGTAGACCTATGCACGTAGGATTTAGATGATTTTGTTATTCAGTGTATCTATTCTGGTAAGCTACAGGGCTTCTCTTCCAAGGGGGAGGGGTGGTTTCTGGACTTATAAGACTCCCTTCTTACCCTCCTCTGGCTAAGTCCCTACTGCCCTCCAAGTAAAAATTGCGGTCAAATAAGACGATTCTTTTTGACCACCTAAAAACCGTTTAATGATCCCAGATTTTCGGGATTCGCTAATACTACCACTTGATCCCCTTGACTTGTATGCATATGATACTACGTACTGCCACAATCTATTTAGTACTAGCGGGCTTAATTCAAACATTAATACTTTTTATTTTTCAAGAACGTGTTGCCCTACCGAATGGTGGACACCCTGGTCTTAGTGGCAGTGGAACATCAGCAATGTACACACGTCTGCCCCTTATCGAGACTGGTGCAGGAGTTGCAACTTTGGATATGCTAACAATGCAGGCACGCATCCCGGTGAAATTTCGTGACCCTGCATCAGCACCACTTAGGAAACTATCTGTTGATTTGATAAAAACCTATAAGCATATAAACGAGGTAATCCACTTTATTTTATTTATTTTTTTCCATAATGAAGAGGAGAGGGAGGGGAATTTAAAAGTAAAAAAAAAAATGATTATCATTTTCGTGTAAATGCTCTTGGACATTCGATTTTTCCATTAACATTTCATTTATTAGGTTGATAAAGTGAAAGGAAAACGATACTATCGTGATGAGAGGATGCAATTCGGCTTGTCGTTCTAGTATAGTTTTAGACCCAGTGTACAACAGCAACATGGTCAAAGCTGAGCCAGGAACACAGACAACACATTGGAATTACCACTACATTAATGCAGACCTGTTAAAAAAAAAAATGACACAGAACTTCTTGCATCATGACAGAGACATGGTCAGAATCAGAAAGATTTGCATATTCCATAACAGTTAAAATGTATTAATTTTGTGGCTAAATGGTTGAACAGTGAACGAAATCGTAAGTCTAATAATGACTAAGTAAAAATTTTCTAATCGACGTGGTAATAGGGTCCAATACTATGTAGGTATTTCTGCAGTATAACGAATAGCTCGGGAAAGCGTGACCCATTATGTCCCCGAGCCTCTTGTTACAGAATCAGTTTTTTTTTTTCTCAAATCTCATCCAGTTGCCTTTTAAGTTAGCCAATGACTTTTGCTGTTGAATTTTGGCTCCTTTTACCCACTGACGGTATGTTTTATACTTTTTTGCTTATTCTCAATATTTCAACCTTTTTTTTCTATTTTGTTCTAGTGTGTTCATTTATTTGACGATCGAAGTTTTTTATATTGGTCTGGTCTGTAGACCAGGGATGCCATTTAATCTGTCATTTTGCGTTTTTTAGCTTTGCTTATCTAAAAATTAACTTAGCCGATTAAAGTTTATATTCTTCTCGAAAATAGACTCTATCTTATCTGCCCTATGTCGGTTACAGCTTTTTATGCGAAGTTTTTATAGTGAATCCCTTCCAATATTGTATCATATCATTTTTTTTTCTAATCAAACCTGTTTGTCTTGATGTATTCGATTTAGGTGAAGATTGACCAGCATTCACTGCATTTGTGGAAGAGGCTGTGCAGGTGGTCCATGGACGCAATGAAGATTTGAACAATTAAGATTCACTAACTAGGAAGTTAATAGTTTTCTTGTGTGTTTGGACATGTTGTCCAAATTTGTCCAATGTCCAACATTGGACATGTTGGGGTGCTATTTTCTTACTGTCTTATGGTTCTAATGTCTTCTGTTTAAAAATTACTGGAGAAAGGAAATGAAAATGCCTGAAGAAAGGAAAGTTTTCATATTTTCAAAGCAAGTTTAGATTATTGTCTAATAAAAAGTCTGAAGCAGTAGCGCAATTATGGCTTGGTGAATGAATAGGTCTGAATGAATGACAGAAGTATCTAGTCCTGTTGGTGCAGGTTGCAGCTACAAGCTGTTCGTAAAAAAGTATTTTCAAAAGGAGAAGAAACCGGTCCCCTGTCCCCCTCTGGAATGTATAAAATACAAAAAAACGCAATTTTTATTAAATAATCGCTATTTAAAGACCTTTCCCAAATAATACCCCTCCGACCTAGAAACAGAGTCCATGCTTAATGCTAGTCAGTAATTAGGCAAAGTGGTTATTTGGATGTAAATCGACGATTAGCCCCAATATGTGTAATACAACGATAATAGAATTATTGTTCTGAGACTGTCTGGTAATCTCTGGGAATTGGAGACAACAACGAGGATTATAGTTGTGTGCTGTTTGGTAGCCTCAAGGAATTATATCCCCCTCCCCTGAGTAAAATATCTTATCATTAAGATTAGTCTAAGAATTAATTTATTACCTTAACTCAAATGGTGTTTTTTTTCTAGTAGTTCTTTCTTTTAGTAATATAAGTCACTGACTTTTTCGTAGTCTTTATATACACTGGTCTCAGGCTGTTAGTTATGAACTTTGCCCATTGTTTACATATAGTATTGGGTATTGGTAAGTATACATACGTTTCAGGGGAATTTTTCTGGTGGGAGCCTGGGGGGTTTGGTTACGTGGGAGAATCTTTTCATGGAGGAATTTTTCGTAAGGGAAGAGAATTTCCATGAAGGGGGTGCTGGATTTCCCAGCAATATTTTAAAAACAATCTGAAATTAAATAAAAATCAAGTTTTTCAACTGAATGTAAGGAGCAATATCAAAACTTAAAACGAACAGAAATTAGGGGGTGTTCGGCCCCTCGTCAATACCTCGCTCTTTACGCTAAAGTATTTTTAGCAATTTCAAAAGAGCTAATTATTCTAATTTAACGGCCTTTGTGATTCGGGGGTTATTTTTAACGAATTAGAACAGAATTTGAACTTTAGCGTAAAAGCGAGGCATTAACGAGGTAAAAAAACCCCTCATATTATCATATTACGCATATGAGGAAGTTCTCCCCCTCGTCAATACCCCGCTCTTTACGCCAAAGTTCCAATTTTGTTAAATAATGGCCGATATAAGCAATCATTTGTTTGTTTTGTTTTCTGGCTAATCTTAAGCAGCTTCATAACTATGATAAAAAAAAAGTTTTTAAAAAAAATACAAAAACAAGTTTTTTTTCCAACTGAAAGTAAGGAATAAAATTAAAACTTAAAACGAAAATAAATTATTACGTATATCTTTTAAAGATCTTTTCTTTAATTCATTTCAATCATTTGAGAATTGTACAGCTTGTGACTTTCATTTTCAATAAAAACAGTTTTGACCTCTCTGGCCGTTCTGCTACTCTGTATTACAGAATTAGTTCAGTAAATATCGCTAATTTAAGTTACGTGGGAGAATCTTTCCATGAATAAATTTTTCGGGGGGGAAGGAAATTTTCCATGGAGTGGAGCTGGATTTCCCGAAATTATTTAAAAATGATCAGCAGTTAAATAAAAAACAAGTTTTTTCAACTGAAAGTAAGAAGCAACATTAAAACTTCAAACGAACAGAAAATATTACCTACTTGAGGGGGTTGTCTTTCCTCAATAACTTGCCCTTACGCTAAAGTTTATTTTTTAACTTTTAAAAGAGGATATTATTCTCAATTAAACAACCTTTGTGATTGAGGAGTCATTCTGAAACAACTAAAAAAAAAAATCAATCAAACTTGGGTTATTATTAGTTCAAAACAAGTAAAATTAGCATGTAAAATTTGTTTTAATCGTTCATATACGGTGAGCCAAATTCAAAACCTGCATTAATTCAAAAACGATAAGAAAAAAAAACAACAGTTTTTAAACTGAAAGTAAGGAGCGACACTAAAACTTGAAACGAACAGAAATTATTCCTTATATGAAAGAGGCTGTCCCCTCCTCAACGCCCCGCTCTTTACGCTTAAGTTTGTTCTTGTTCTAAAAAGTAGAGTTTCGATAAATCAAACTTCAGCGTAAAGAGCGGGGCGTTGAGGAGGGGACAGCCCTTTCATGTATGGAATAATTTCTGTTCGTTGTAAGTTTTAACATCGCTCCTTACTTTCAGTTTCAAAAAATCGTTTTCTTTATTTAATGATAGACAAGTACCATATATATATATATATATATATATATATATATATATATCTTTTTAAATCCTACGTCTAATACTAGTTTCAGTTTCTTTATTGGATAAGCTCTTTTGCTAAGGTAGTGTAAATAGAAGAAGGGAAAAGTGGTAAATTTTGGTTGCTTTATTCTTTATTACAATTATCTAGTAAGTCAAATTGTAACTTGAGTTGTACATTTGACCTCTCTACTTGTTGCCTTTTAAGACAGGAATTTCAAGCTATCATACATTTAGCATTACTCAGTTGATAGGCGTTCATAATCCCACAAGATACTTTGACGGGGTTGTTTACAGGCGTAATACTCACGGGAATTTCAGCAGAGCCAAAAACCATGAAGATGCCTCCAGCCATAACAGTCTCGAGACTGTTTGATACTTCCGGATTTCTCACGCTTTTAAATGTCTATTTAAAAACTGCTTGCCAGAGAATGTAACGACGTCATGGATAACGTAGCGTTGAGACCTGTAATTCTTGGTCACTTGATTGTGAAGGAAACTTTGCAAATATGTTGAGTCACTGCAAATCCGTACTTAAAGATGCGCTTTGTGGAAGATGGAATTGTTTTCTGAAAAAGAAAAGTGGTGACTTTAGGTTCATTCTTTATGTCTTGCAATAAAATAAATGAGTTTGATGAAATTTTAAAATCGTAGGTAGGACTGGACTTACCTTCTAGAGCACACTAGAACAATTACCGGCAGATACCCCTAAATTTCTTTCAGTTTTCAGTAGACCTATGTCTGAGCATCAAATGCGTAAGTATGAAAATACCCGAATGTAAGGGGGGTCTCGCCTCTATTTTTTGTTTTGATAGTTTATGTGTAGCTTCCTTGGGAGATTGTTTTGAGGTTAATAAATTTTGAGAAAAATGTTTTTTTTTCTTTCACAAGGCGAATCAGTTTACGAATAGGCCACGTGGGGCTGGGTATAGAGAACCACTGACATTTGAATTTGGTGCTATTTTTTAAAAATAAGTAATTATAACCTCAGTTACAACTGCAAAAGCAAATACTAGCTGTAAATAGTCGCTGAACTAGCAATTGTATGAAACTTTTGGTACTTTTCTGTTTAACGGAACGCTCAAGAATTATGCTGTGTAAGATCTAACAGAATCGGGTTTCCCTTCCTGGATCGGTTATGACTTGACCGTTTTGAGTGAGAAAACTACGATTTATGTATATTTTTTTTTTTTACAAAATATTTAATATATAGAGGTGGTTAGTGGTTAGGTGTTTAATATAGTGTTCTGCACGGCCTGCTTTCCGCAATTATTTGTCTTAGTTTCCATAATTTTTTTTCTAAAGGATTATATTATCATGTTTTGGTATATTTCATTAGGATTAACCTAACTTCACTTATTGGGTGTATTCCATTTAACAGATAAGTACCAACTTTTCAGCTGACAGTATATAATAGTTTCAACAATACGTAGAAAAAAAATCAAGGTTTTTTATGCTTTTGGGACAAGTTCATTTAATTCACCTCTTTTCCATTTTTCTTCGTCTGTTTCTACTTTCCCAAATTTATCCTGCGTCAACTGTCAAAAAATGACTACACACATGCCTGCCTTGTGAGTAATACGTAAGGAAACTTGACTTTAATGTTAGAAATACTTAATGGAAAATGCATTGATACGGGGTACTGCAAATTTCTACGTTTTGCCATATTACAATTTCATGTTAGTTTTATTTATTATTATTTCTACTATCATCATTTTTATGCCTCACTCCCAGTATAAAGAGTTGGGCTTGAACTATTGAAGCTTGAGTTATAGTGGTTGCATTGAATAAGAAAATACGGAAAATTATCTTAAATTACAAGCTGAACTTAAACTCCCACAAAAAACTTTATTGCTTTTTGTTGACAACATGGATGGCTCAATTAATGTATTTTTTTCACCATGGATGTGTCCCATTATATTTCTGGTAGAGAAGCCTTCTTGAGGAAAATGTCGATATACCCAACCGAAAAATAGCTTATTTGTGTTTGTATATGTATAGGGCCATTGCTTGTACAAAAGCTACATATTCAGGTTTGAATTTAGTGTGTACACTCTAAAATCCAGATTTCTCCACGTAAGTCTTTGAATTAAAGATAGCCTGACTTGATAAATTTGTACTGATTTAAATCATTAAACGAGGAAAATTTGCTAATTTATTGTGTCTATATAGGTGTATTATGCAAAAAAGAAGCGGCGAGCTCAGCCGGTTCATACTGAAGATACTTCAACAAGTCACACGACAAAAAAAGAGAGGAAAGTTTACAATGACGGTTTTGACGACGATAATCACGACTACATTATTCGACACGGAGAAAAGTTCCTGGATAGATATGAAATTGATTCGCTGATTGGTAAAGGATCTTTTGGGCAGGTTAGTTTTACCCCTAATTTAACTTTTCCTCTATAACATTCTCGATTTCCAATTTCTCAGAAGAAGTGTCCAGTTTTCATAAGCTGATGTAGGTTTGATAGCTCAAAAAGTAAAGCTTCAACTACACGGGGGAGTTTGCACGCTAATAAGTCGGCGAGTACACAAGAAGTCGAGCAGGCAGAACATTTCCCACTTGCTCAGTTGCCAACTAGCTGGTGGTTGGGAACTATGTGTTGTCGTCTGCTGTTGAGGCTAATGTCTTTAAAATCACTTCAATATTTTATAACTAGTAACTTGTACATACGCTAATATGAGTTAGCGTTGTCAACGCTTTCAAAGAAACTGTACCAGTTTCCCGACTAAAATTGCACACCTGGAGATGAATTTGTACCATCTGAACCCTAGGCTAAAAATTTGTCGTAATAAGACGAAAATTCGTGATAAACTAAAACTTGAGCAGGTGTTCGAGTCAGAAAGGAACAAGTAAAACCAGAATGTACTTAAAATTTGTTGTATACCAAAAAATATCCAAATATGCCGCATTGGGCCAGGACATCTAAATTGTACCCAAAACGATACAACTGTACCGCGTTGACAACATCGATGTGAGTGTACGTGGTCAGTTACAAGCTATCTCGTTTAAAAGACTGAGAGTGGTGTTAGAAGTCGCCGTCAGTTCAACTGTCTCCAGAGCGTTTCATAAGTAGCTAGCAGATCGAGTGCATCGAGTAGACTGGATTAGTTTACGAGCTGCTTGTGAAAAAGCAGGTTTTTAGATTATATATTTGCCTCTTGTACTTGAGTCTTAACTGTTACAGTGACTAGTATCATATAGATAAATTGTCTGTCCAAAAAACAACTTTCTGGAGATCTTGTTGTCCTTGAATTAAAGACAAATATGTCCTGGTGGATTGAATCTAAGTTGTTAAATTAAAGTAAATTGACAAGGCTGCTGTAAATGCGCTTAGTTATTCCTTTAGTTCTTGGCGACTTACGGTCCAGATACAGTGAAAATGCGATCTAAACTATAAACCGCACTAAGGCCCTCGCAAACTCGTGGTTTCTTTTGTGGTTTTTCGCTTTCAGTGCGTCTAGCTCAAATACTTTGTGGAACTCGATGAAGGTAGTGTTTTTGCCTTAGTTTCATTTTGTGAGAATATTCACACTTTTTTCTACTAGCCCTTTAAATGACGGGGCTATTTTTTTCACCATAGAAAATCTTTACAAGGTTATTATCCAATGAATTTGGATCATTCTTCTTGCCCTGCTGCAATGATTTTTCTGAACTGCAGTTCAGAAAGTTTTTCGGTGTTTTTAACAGTTTCCTAATACGCCTATAGCATGCCATAACGTTTAAATGGAAAGATAAAACGTTACACCGTTTCACCGTCTACAATACAATCGCACTAATTGACTGTATTAGCATTTTATGAATGCACCTTAAGGAATTAAGTTTGTTTGATTATAAACGGTAATTATTTCCACTATTGAGTCAAGAGATAATGAAGACTCAGTGTGTGATGATAATTTGTTGATGCAGCGTGGCCAACGTCGCCGCGTGGTGAGAATCCAGGGGAACAAGCTAGAGGGTCGGGGACAGTCATTTCAAGCATAATCTTCAGATCTGAAAAAAATAATGTGACGGTAGATAAAGGATACCCAAAGCCCGAAGCGAAGCAAGTATTTCTCACCATACATACTTTATTGGCTTTTCATCTAGGGGGTAGGTGTCCTTTCTGAAAATGTTAAGATTTGGGGCTCTGTAAAATGACTAGGAAATTCAGAAGCTATTTAGCGGTATCAAATTTTATTTTTGTGAGATTTTGTCCCAGTTGCTTGCGTTACCGGTGGCATTACATCGGCCCTGCAGTGTGTTGCTACAGCTGAGTTTGAACGCTGGGTCCCGTGTTGCCAAGCTGAGACCAAATCCACTGCACCATCGCAGGACAAAAAATATTAGAAGTTGCATAGTTTTTTGAAGAAATAGTCTTTCTATAAGTTAGAATCGGAATCTCTGCTTCAAAGTATCTGTAAAGTTCGGGTCTTGTACCATGGATATATCACATGAAGCAAAAAGCCTTTGATTTTTTAACTCGCTCTTATTAGCGAAAACCTTGCACAAACGATGACACTGTTAATTGTGCCTCAACCTCAATTTACTCTGATAGTTTTATGAATTTATCCTTGTTTTTGCCGCTGTATTCCTTCCCTCTTTCGATCCAGTATCTTTTCCTGTTTTTGTTTCTCTGTTCCTTTCTTCCTTTTTTTTTTGGTTTGGTTTTCATTCGATATATACTTGTATTTTTCCGGTTTTACTACTCCACTTGATGTGATTTACCCTTTTTTCTTAGTTGTAATGAGTTTTGACAGTTTTGTGATGTCGTCGAACTGTTAGCTATTTTATTACGAAAAGTAGAGTAGATAGTTAAGTTATTTAGTTTCTTAAAACAAATGATTGTTTAGTTCCGTCTCTTATTAATAAATACCAAAAAATTATGTTTTCGCAAAAATTGTATTTTTCTTTGATCCAATCAGTTTAGACTCTTAAAAAGGGAAACTAGAACTTTCAATATCCGCTCGAATGAGCCCTTTCCTAAGTTTCTACAACCACCTCTTCTATACGAAGTTTTTATATGAAGTGACCGAAAAAAATAATACATAGATACCTACACTATAAATGTGATCCCATAGAGGAAAACTTTCAGCCGTTTTTTTGCTCTCACATAGTAAAGAGCGAACCGTTTTCTTGAAAATATCGGTCTTTACACGGATTTTTTGAACGTCTTAAGTGTTATATATTCAGAAAAACAGGCCAAAATTTGTGAATCCCTAGCATTAGTTGCTCTGTCGATGACTTTTTACTTGATTCGTCTGGATACTTTTATGTTAGGACGGTGCTCTGTCCTCAATTTTCTCTGATGATGATTGTGCCTTTACATCTGCTTTTTAAGGCGCGATGATTTTGGTTTCAGCTACTTCAGCAGTTCCTGAGACTGATGGTTTTTCAGCTCTAAACGGTGTGGATAATGCTTCTTTATCGTTATGGGACCTTTTATTAAAATGGCATCGACGAAAACCTTTGCTGCTTGCAATTTTTAATTAATTTTTACAATAGATTGGTCAAAAATGTCAACTTTGGTTTTATTATTGACTATGAAGTTTTATGTCTTTTAGACTTCATCCAAGTCGACATTCCAGACCCAGTCGTCGCCATTATCGTTTTGAAAAGCGGCTATGAGTGGGTCTAAGCCACAGTTATGCGATTATTGTACATTAATTTTATATTTCAACTTCCGATACCCTTGTTTGTATCCCTTCAGTAATGGATCTTTGTTTTAGTTCGTTTTTTTCTCTGTTATTGAGAAACTATTTTAGTGTAATTATAAAGTTGTAAATTTGCCATTTCAAAGTGTCTGAATATGAGGCAATTTTTTTCTGGCTCGTAGTTTTGCCTTTTGCAATTTCTCCTTGGGTTTTTTCTCGATTTATGTTTGTTAACTTGCTAACTGTTTTTGTTTCTGATAAACTGAAACTGAGTAAAAAAATCCATCTGTTTGTTCCCGTGAATAATCTCGTGTTACACGACTTTTGGAATTTTTCAAAATCCATGTGTCTTATCCATCACCTTGCCCGTGTCTTATGTTACCAGAAAATACAATTTTTATTGTTTGTTTGAAACTGTATCGTAAATTAATCCGATCATTTTCGACTCTTAAAAGGGACCTAGAGCATTCAGTTTTTGATCGGATGAGTCCCTTTCCTAAGTTTGACTATCTTAAAAAAAGTACATGGAAAACACATCGTTCTTATGTTATTGGAACTCATGTACCATGTTTACTATTAGAGATCAGGATCGTTTCTGTTTCTGTTTTTTTTTGTTTTTTTTTTTGTTTTTTTTTCAATATTTTCTGTTCTGTTGTTTTGGAGAAATCAGAAAACATATAAAACAGGTAGCTGTTTTATTACCGTTTTTGTTTCTGTTCTGTTTTTTTTCTTACCGTTTTAGCCGTTTCTGTTTATTAACCCGTTTTTCTCCATTTTCCATGTTTTGCTTGATAACAGCATCGTATCGCATTCTTGCGACTTTTATTGGATTGGGATATTACCATGTAGGGAGTATTCTTGTCTTCAACTGTTTCTAAAAATTAGATTTGCGTATGTGAAAATTAATCCAATATTAAAGCCAGTGTTTCCAGTTCTATTTATTTAGCAACAAGAATAATTACTTTTCAACTATCCTACTTTCAAATTTTTAAAACTACTTATCTACTTACTTTTTTTCATTTTATGGTGTTTTTTGGAGTTGCTCTCTCTTCCCTGAAACAAATTTTCGGCAAATACCTCGTAAATTCTTTGCATGCTTGAATTCTATCGTCTATTTCCTCCTTCCTGATTATCAACCATTTTATAGGATTTATTCTCTCTGGGACTATACGTGATTTTTATTATTGCTTCTCTTCTAACCGCAGATTTCACTTACAATTTCATGTCATAGTCCCTGTCACTTTTCTTCTAACTGCAGATTTTGTTGTCCATTTTTTTCATGTGGAATTGGTTGTGATGCTTGTTATCGCATGTCTACTAGCCGCAAATCTTGTTTGTGCTTAATTTCCGTGCAATATAAGCTAAGACATATTTCCGAAAAAACTGGAAATATCTGTTAAAACGGCCGTTTTTAACAAAAACAGGCCGTTTCTGTGTTTCGGTAAAAAAAAAAAAAAAAAAACGGAAAAAAGAAAACGGAGTTCCGTTTTTCTCTCTGTTTCGTTTTTTCTGTTTCTTTTCCGTTTTTTAATTGCCGTTTTTTTTTACTGTTTCTGTTTTAGACAAAAATATTGAACTCAAAGAACGGCAGCAAGTTCTTCCATCTAGTAGTATCTGTTAAGCAATAAAACATTTTAGGAAAGTAGTTTCTTTAATAACAGGCAGGGCCCGTAAGGATATTTGGACTTCGTTGTCCAATAAGTGCCTGGGGGTCGAACGTCTAAGAAACACTGACATTTAGCGTACATGACATGCTTGAATTGGAATCACTTTCATTTCTTTTGAAAAGCCAAATTCTTTATATTTATTTATAATATTGCACAGGCCTGCGGGTAAAAAACTGCATGGGACATTTATACATTTCCTGATAGATTTTAACTTGATAACAACCAAACAAATACCAAAAAAATTTCCTCACATCAATTTTCTGTTTTCTATCGTTTTTCCGGTTTTCTTTCCTCCACTAGTAGCAGGGCACTGGAACATTGCATAGAGCCGTTTACAGACACATTTAAAGACAATTGCTGTATCTATTGCCTTTGGTAGTTACCAAAACATAATGATAAAAATGAAATCTTTTTTTTTTTTTACAAATTACATCTCCATTTACAAGATGACGTTATATTGGGTTATCATTTTATATTTGATTGTACGGTTTTTGTTAAATTTTCTTGTATAAAAGAAAAGAAGTAAAGAGCTAATGCAAGATGTTTTACATTGAGGTTGGAGTAAATATTGCTGGGCCTACTGGAAGAATGGTTAGTACCAAGGCCGTATCCAGGCTTGTTTTTGGGGAGGAGGGGGGGGGCGTAACAAAAATTTTAAAACGCATCGAAAATGCACTATCCCCCTGGTTGGTGCCTTGGTCGGTATTAGTAAAAAATAGTTATCTATTTTCGCCATTCACGGAAGTTACTCACAGTAGTTGTTTAGCCTATTTAAAAATTAATTAAGGCCTATTTAAAAATTAAACTTGGAGAAAATAAGGTACGCAGAAGATGCGAGGACGGTCTTCGTTTGTGAAAAAAAAAATAACTACTAGGTCTGGCCAACCTTGACTCGCCTATTTGTCCAGTGCCCCATAGTTGTGAAATACCAGCTTTGCAGACGCCTTTTAATTTTGATGGTATCCTGAGCGAATCAGAGGACTCAGTAGGATTAGCTTCCGAGAACGATCTAGTTCAGCAAATTCTGTTTACGATGAACCTCAATTTTTTTCTCCAAGCGAGCCCAACGACCTAGTAAGAGATTGTAGTCCTTCCAAAGATGCAGGCGAATTATTAGGATCAAGGCTGAAAAGCAACAATTTATTAATCTGGACCCTCATTTTGGTAGTACAGGCATTAAGAGAGAATTTAATTTGTTTTTCGCCAAAGAAGATAATCTGGCTTGTTGTAATAATGTTTATGGGCTTATGAAGTGCTTTGAAATAGAATATGTTTTATGAAAATACCGTATATTAATTGATTCGTGTAAACCAGCCTCAAAGCAGGATTATTGCATAATGGAAATGTATTTGCATCTCTTCTTATGGGATACTCCGTTCATATGAAAGAAAGAAAACTATAATGACTTGGCTTCAGTTCTTGATAAAATCGAATATCAAGAGCATCAGTGGTTTGTTTGTGGTGACTTTAACAACAAGAGCCAAGAGCTCACATGACACTTGTGACGAGGTCGGAAGAGCCAAGAGCTTCTTCTCACCAAGTTTCATTACGCTCTCTCCACTCTAAGTGTTTTCCAAGATTTCCGGTTTACCCCTCCAACTCCCTCAAATGTCACCGAATCCGGTCGGGATTTAAAATAAGAGCTGTGAGACACAAGGTCCTTCTAAATACTAAATTTAATTAAGATCCTATAACCCGTTCTTAAGTTAACAGGAGCTAAGAGCTCATATGGTATGAGCTCTAGCAAAATTCTAAGAATCAATAGATTGATTTAAAAGGAAAATCAGAGGCTTAATGCCGGTCGGGATTTAAAATAAAAGCTCTGAATCACGAGGTCCTTCTAAATATCAAAATTCATTTAGATCCGATCACCCACTCTTAAGTTAAAAATACCTCAATTTTTGTGATTTTTCCTCTCTCTTCAGCTCTCCAGATGGTCGAATTGGGGAAGACGACTTTATCAAGTCAATTTGTGCAGCTCCCTGACACGCGTACCAATTTTCATCGTCCTAGCACGTCCAGAAGCACCAAACTCGCCAATGAACTAAACCCCACCCTCTAAAGAGAACGGATCCAGTCCGGTTACGTCAATCACGTATCTACGGCATTTGCTGATTCTACCCACCAATTTTCATCCCGATCTCTCTACTCTAAGCGTTTTCCAAGATTTCCGGTTTTCCCCTCCAACTCCCCCCAATGTCAATAGATCTGGTTGGAATTTGAAATAAGAGCTCTGACACATGAATTCCTTCTAAATATCAAATTTCATTAAGATCCGGTCTCCCGCTCTTAAGTTAAAAATACCTCAAGTTTTCTAATTTTTCCAAATTATCAACCCCCAGCTCCCCCAAAGAGAACGGATCCGTTCCAATTATGTCAATCACGTATCTATAACTCGTGCTTATTCTTCCCATCAAGTTTCATCCCGATCTCTCCACTCTAAGTGTTTTACAAGATTTCCGGTTTCCATGATTTCTGTTTCCCCCCTCCAACCCTCTATGTCCCCAGACCCGATTCGAACTGAAAATGGATCATCTGAGACATAAGGTTCTTCTATATATCAAGTTTCATTAAAATTCCGATCACCCATTCGTAAGATATCTCGACTTTCATAATGACGAAGACCACACTGCCTTTCCATAATACAACTACAAAAGAGAGAATAATGAGGACTTTTTTCCCCAAGACAGTGAACCAACAAAACCTATTTGAATATCTGTTCAGAGCCGTATGTTAAAAAAGGATTAAATTTTATTACAGACATACTTTTTGGCAACTGGTACCCAATTTCTCTCATAAATACTGTTATTGCTCTAAGATTAAAGATGCATTCTTCTAAAGCCTTAAATCCCACACCAGTAAATGATTCGAATAAACCCACAAGCACGATTTACCTACCTTATATTCCGAAAATTACTTCAAAACTGAAAAAAGTTTGTTTAAAGAACAATTTACGTGGTGTATTCACAAGCAATTTAAGTATAATGAATCTTGTCAATTCTGGTAAGGATAAAACCCCAGTTGCCCGTCTACGAGGGGTGTATTATATACCATGTAGTTGTGGAAATTATTACATTGGTCGAACCCACCAAAATTTAGGAACAAGATTACAACAACACAAAGAAAGTATTGAAAAAGCATTAAAATCTAAAAATAACTCCATATCTTTCGATTCAGCTTTAAGTAATCATATTTTTGAAAATCCAAACCATTATGTTCTATTTGACGAAACAGTTCTAATTAGCAATGACCTAGGAATCAAACAAACTGTCTGCGAGGCAATAGAAATCAAACGAAACTTGAATAATAATACATCCCTAAATAGAGACTTGGGTGAATACACACTCAACCCTATGTACACAAAATTAATTATAGAAAATAATCTAATTCAAAATAAAACAAAAATAGGAACGAACAAAAACAAACCCAATCCCAAAAGAACTATCAGATTAGCCGCAGAGAAGGCAAATATCGCAATAAGAAATCATTCCAATTTTTAATAAATACAGTTAGTGAAATGAATGAACCTTTTTATCTTGTAAAATGTTAGCTTTTATCACACAGTCTTGGCTGAACTTTTCGTTAAAAAGTAATGATGCCTAGGCTAATTTAAAAAATGGATTTTTAACTGAGAACTTTTATTGTAAGTGTTTTAGTGTTTTTTATTTTCTTTGCTGAAAACGGCCCTTAGATATAGGGCCGAAATATTCAAATAGGTTTTGTTGGTTCACTGTCTTGGGGAAAAAAGTCCTCATTATTCTCTCATTTGTTGTTGTATCTCGATTTTCACGTTTTCCAAGAATTTTGGTTTCCCCCTCCAACTCTCACCAATGTCATCGGATCTGGTCGGAATTTAAAATGAGAGTTAAGCATAATATCCTTCTAAACATCAAATTTGATTAAGATATGATTTACCATTCGTAAGTTACAAATACCTCATTTTTCTAATTTTTCCGAATGACTTCCCCCCCAACTCCATCAAAGAGAGTGGATGCGGTCCGGTTATGTCAGTCACGTATCTTTGACTTGTGTTTATTCCTCCCACCAAGTTTCATCCTGATCTCTCTGCTTTAAGCGTTTCCCAAGATTTCTGCCCCCCCCTCTCGGATCTGGACTGGATCCAGTCGGGATTTAAAATAACGTATCTGAGTTACGAGGTCCTTCCAAACATCAAATTTCATTAAAATCTGATCACTCCTTTGTAAGTTAAAAATACCTCATTTTTTCTAATTTTTCAGAATGAACCCTCCCCCCAACTCCCCCAAAGAGAGCGGATCCGTTCCGGTTATGTCAATCACGTATCTAGGACTTGTGTTTATTTTTCCCACAAAGTTTCATCCCGATCCTTCCACTCTAAGCGTTTCCCAAGATTTTAGGTTCCTCCCCCCCACAGTGTTACCGGATCCGGTCGGGATTTAAAATAAGAGCTCTGAGACACGATATCCTTCCAAACATCAAATCTTATTAAAATCCGATCACCCGTTCGTAAATTAAAAATTCCCCTTTTTTTCTAATTTTTCCAATTTACCGTCCCCCCACTCCCCACCAGATGATCGAATCGGTGAAACGACAATTTGTAATTTAATCTGGTCTGGCTCCTGATATGCCTGCCAAATGTCATCGTCCTAGCTTACCTGGAAGTGTCTAAACCAGCAAAACAGGGACAGACCGACAGAATTTGCGATCGCTATATGTCACTTGGTAGATACCAAGTGCCATAAAAATACTTTATTTTTTCTAATTTTTCCGAATTTACCGTCCTTCCACTCCCCCCAGATGGTCAAATCGGGGAAGCGACTATTTCTAATTTAACCTGGTCGGGTCCCTGATACGCCTGCCAACATTCAGCGATCACTATATTGATCACGTATCTAGTTTCGGATGTTCTCCATGTAAAAATTGAGGTGCTCTGAGATTCGAACCTGAGACCTCTCGCATTCTATGCGAGAATCATACCCCTAGACCACAAGCCATGCTTAGCAAGACAGTCATCTGTTGTATGCCTAAACAAAATTCTTCTCAACTATCTTGTTCGCTCGCTCTCCCCCCCCCCCCCAAGATCGTCGAATCGGGGAGCTTAAAAATTTTTTTTTTTTAATCCCGTGTTGACTGTTTTCCTGAAAACTTGGGAGCTTACAGCGAAGACTAGGGTGAAAGATTACATCAAGATCTCCGTGACTTTGAGAGACATTTTCAAGAGAAATGGGATGTCAATATGTTAGTTGTCTTTTTAGATACTCAATCGGGAAATTAAAGAAGGATATTGGAAACGAGTTTGGTGAAGCATCAATGAAAAAAAAAGCTTTCATAAGAAAAAATAGGGTACTTCTGTATTATTCAGAACACGCTCAATAAGTGAAGTTAGGTTCTTTCGTGAAACAAACTACGATGTAGGTACATTTTAATTAAATATTTAATATATAGTGGTGGTTAGGTTAAGTTAGGTATATGATATAATGCACCTAATGTGCCAAATGTGCAAATATATAGCTTAAACATGGCCTATTGTTACACTTCCAAAAATATTCCTTCTCGTAAGAGTATAAAGTCTTGTTCTGTCCATTGACGCACTGTTTTGTTGTGGGGAACAACCCCTTATCCTGGAAAAATATAATTGCCTCTTTTTCAGTCTTTGGCAAATCCCCAAATCTTCATTTCAAAATCCATGTTCAGACACTATCTTCTATCATTATGCGTAGCAAACTGAACTGAGTTCTGTCTTTGTGGCTATGAAACCAGATTTTCGCATATCAGTTTGTTTCACGAAAGAACCTAAATTCGCTTATTGAGTGTTTTCTGAATAATACACAAGTACCAAAAATAGTTTTGATTAAATTTAGTTTCGATTTGCAAAAAATCTATACGTGATGGAATGCTATGAAATTCATATTCAGAATTTGGGACCTTCAAACATGTAATCTAGAAAAAGTATGTCATGTATCTGATTTTTTTTTCTTTTTTTTTGCAGACCTGTGTTATTCTTGGAAACTCAAGTAAATCAATATATTTTTCATAGTCTGCGCATCCCAAATGCTTTAGGACTCTGGGCTAATATTAGTAAAATATTTTCGGACTTTGTCCTAAAAGTTATTCATTGCAAACTCCTTTTAAAAGAGCATGTACCTCTGAGCCATACGTGGCATGGTGAAGGCTTAAGCTCTAATGATTATACAAATAGACGAATCATTTTCCAAGTGGAATAATAGTTTCTTTCTACAGCTGTTTGTATTTTGCAATTCGTTAAGTTTTGTTTTTAACTACTATACTACAGACACTTTACTTTATTTGACAACAATTATCTTTTTTTTTAATTCAACAGATTCAACGGTCGATAAAACTAGTATCTAAAAAAACTAAGAAAATGTCTCTGGCATATCCTCCTTCGTTAAGGTATTCCATGAAACCTAGTTGATCTTATCAAAGATATGTACTCTAGATTTAGGGAGAATGTTCTATCCTTTCTTAGTAGCGTATGATTGTTTTATTTCAAGCTACTTCGCACTTCTGTTGTGGGAGTCAGAAGAAGCAACGTAGCTGGTATTGATTGTTCGGTTTCTGCGAACTTCTATGAAATTAGGCTCTTTTACGTAGATCAGGTTAGCCACGTGGTTTTGTTTGACGATTCCTTCGCACTTGTTCTTCGGAGATGTCCTTGTTATTATGTAAAAGCAAAATGCTTTTACGACACGAAAGTCGTCATTTGGCTTTATTTGTTTTGATTTTTTACAAGATAGGAGGTGCCAGTTTTATTAAACAAGAAAATGCTGATTTCGGAAAAGAATTCTGTTTTAGGAAAACCTACTGGGACGCAAAGGGATGTCTTGAAAATAAAATTCTTTCGTATATTTTAAATATGAGAGATGCTGCTTTGTTTGAATGTGCCAAGGTCCTCAAATTGCCAAGAATAAAAACTAAAATGTTAAGATTAGAAAAAAATATAAGATTCTGTTTTGTATTTGCTCTCAGAGTATAGTCGGATAAATTTGATTCTACTGTATGTATCGTCATGCCCAAAGCAAAAGGTCGTGTCCGAGACTTCTGAAAATTATTTACATAGTTTCTGAAAGTAAATTCTAAAAAAAAAAGTTTTGTCTGGTTAGTATTTATCCGCTAGTCACAATCATGCGTATTTACTTTAAAACAGTTACGAACAAACATATTTCAGTGCCTCTAGCTCACTGACAAAATCTCATGTCTATGCAACAAATGAAGCCACAATACCCTGGTTTTGTCTATGCCACCAGAACATCCCTGGGTACCAAGAAGGAGTCTCCAATAATTCCTGTGGTTTGCTGCAACTTCCATATCCCCCAACTCGGGTCAAATGCGTTGGTCTGTGTTGATGCAGCGCCAGGTGTCTTGTATTTGTGCCTTAGTATGTCCTTGGTAAACCAAAATGAAGCCACATGTCTTAAGTGGCGTATTGAAATTTTACAATTATCGAAATAAAATAAACACGATTGTAACAAAAATGTAGGTTAAGCTTTAGACAATGAATTTTTTTTTTTGATTTTACGATGCGTTAATTATCAATAGATGATTAGGTCAGCTCGTTCTCAGATTTGAACTTGTTTATATGATATTCAACGTTTACGACCCTCCAAGGATTCTAAAGTAGGATCTTGTTATAATTTTATGCAGGAAACTTCTCCTTTAACCAATAAATCAAGAAATGGCTCGTTGGTTCGTAATTTCCAAGGATGTAGTAAAATTCAAGAAAATTGGGTGGATTTACACCAGATAATGGGAATGTAGTATACAAAAAAGATACACTTTCAGATCTAATTGCCGCATTTTCGTGGACGTTAACGTAGTTTCTGGAACGCTGTGCTGGGGACCTAAATATATATTTCAAGGAATACTTGCCTCCCTCATAATCTCTAGTTTATAGCCATGACCGGGGACATATTTACTAAAACTATCCTGTTAGTGACAGCCTTTCAAACAGTTCTTGGTAACGAACTGTAAAGAGCGACCCGGCTCAATAGTAACCGAAGCTCTAATAAACGGAATTTTGATACCGATAGATACACCGAAAGAATCGTTTTTTTTTTTTTTTTTTTAGTCTTTCCCATCAAAAGTTACGAGGCTGAGAAAATTTGCCTTATTTTTGAAAAAAAAAAGGAAAGAACATATCATAATTGTTGAATATGTATCTTATATTTTATATTTAAATATTTTAATTGGTCTATCGGCATAACTAGTTTTTGTAAATAAAATTATATTGAACATGAATAAAATATAATTTCGACGTATTGACTAGACGACAGTCATGAAATATAAATGGATAAAGGCAAGAATTACCAGTTTTCCAAAACATAGACTACATAGTTATATTATCTTAAGATTTGGTATTCAAGCAAGAAGCTTTCAATTCTTGTTTTTATGAGTTTTGTGTGCTCTCTGTAAAGCATATAATCTATTACAATATTCGAGGAAGGTTTTGGGTTGACAGGCTACTTTTTAATTGTTTTTTTTTATGCAATTGAAATGAACGTATTTTCTACTACAGGAAGTTGTAAAATTTATTTAGGTCCGTTTCCAGCTAAGGCGGAAAATTATGTGACATTCTTCTTTCTTTCCATATTTCTCAACCAGTTCCTAGTTTGGTGTTTAAAAACTTCTCGAAATTGGGTGACTTTAAAAAATAATAATCAAAATATGTTATAGTGGAATTTTGAAAAAAAAAAATGATAAAACATTATAGTTGGTCTCTCTTTTCTTGCTATGACTTTCTTTCACTCTATGGCCAATGACCACTGCCTTCGATTTTTTGGTAATAAGATATTGGTTAGAGAAATCAACCGAACTGAATTATTCAACCAATTGGATAAGGCTCAAAAAGATACCCTCAGATTTGCCGTATATGTACTCAAAAGGATGCCTGACAAATAGCTGTGACATCAAATATATCTGTGCTTGTGGAGTGAGGGGTCGACTGTTCCGCCACCAGTGTACACCTTGGGAGTGCCACTTGTTTCACCACGGTCGACATTGCTCGATCACCTATAGCGTCTTTGTGCCTCGTATTGAAAACTTTGGGCCACGCGTGGGACGTTTTCACCAAGTTTGGTACATTTTCCGCACGCGTGGCTTGCGCCATCTTTTGTGAACGATTTACCGAGCGGGCCCCACTTTGTGGCCACTGACGGTTTAGCACTTAACCCTCTACAAACTGTCTTGAAAAGTTTGTTTTGCCTGGGTATGTAGCTGTTTTTAGTAGTATGTGCGATTGGCAGTATTTTTACGTTGGTGTAAAAGTGAGATATGTCGTCAAGTCATTGCATTCATTATAAGCTTTTTGTTTTCACTTGTATCTTCTAACAAATCATTTAAAACAACAGACATTAGTACCCTAGAAATCTTTCATGTCCTTGTCTGTTACTGTACTTATGGCTAGTGTCTGGGTTTATTCCAAGAGACTTGGCTTATTTATGTTCAATGACTCACTCATGTAATTTTTTTCGATAATTTTCTCAAGACAGTGTGCAAAAATGAATCATAAACGCTATGTCCAAATAAGCTATAAAACGAGGCATGCCTTTTTTTTGGAAGATGAAGGTGTTGTTTCCAAATGAATCCTACCCGAGAGTACACATGCCTGACGCTAGAAAGACGGCCTAATGATTGTTAATACTTTTCATTTTGGGAGGGAAGCTTCCAGTCTATGACGGCACACAGGAGGATTTTTTTCACAGCCTTTGCCCCTTAATCCCTCTCTTCAGAGATTTGTCTGTGTGGACCTATAGGCTATCCAGGGGCGTGGCTCCAGCATTTTATTTGGGGGAAAGAGGGCTCTACATCTGGAGAGTCAAGGAGCATGGGCTATATAATAGTCTTCCTCTCCAAATTATTGGGGGGAGGGCAACTGCCCCCTCACCCCACCCCAACGACGCCACTGCCTATATTTATTGTTGCTCTGTTTTGCTTAGTTTCACTTCTACCTTTAATACTGTCAAGTTTGATACTTGAATGCTCCCTAGAATTTTGTTAGAATTTAATTTTTCGTTATGTTAAATCTGGGTACTTTGTGTGCAACATCTACAGTACCTTGAAATTTAGGTTCTCTCCTACGAACATGTGATATGTCACTTGTCCATCGCTTTGTGAAAGCTTTTGTCATAAAAATCTCTTTTTGAAAGCTATTGTTTTCCTTTCTTGCCTTTATTATACAATTAAATGAGATGATTAAATTCGTGTGAGCGTTAGGGACGTACGTAGGGTGGGAAGGGTGGCGGTTCCTGGGATCGTCCGCTCAACCCTAACTTATCCCGGGTCTCTGGGCACTTTTTTATTCAAATTTTCAAATAGTTTTTTTTCACTACCCCCCCCACCTCTTCAAAAAAGTTCAGCGTTTGTGCATGGTAAACATATTCATGTTTTGAGGATATGTCCCTGCTAGTTTGCTTGTATCGCTCACTCCTTATAATGATAGCCATCAGTTAGGATATTCGTCATACCGATTCCCCCTCCCCCCGCACCCCGAGGCTAACTTTGTCTGTTCTAAATTTTACCATGGCATCCACCCCCTGTCCATGTCAATGTGAAATGTTCTTTTGGTGCTCTTTCCCGAAACTTTCGTCTTGAGTGCTTTTTCACATGAACCACACCTATTAATTTGCTACCTTCTAATGTAGTTAAATTCATAAGAAACTTGGATGACCAATTCCTTTGTAAATAAAGTAGAAAAAAAACAGTAGCAATTTCCCCATTAATCATAAAGAAATTAGCTTAAAACCCCCTTTAAAACCGAAGCTGCCGCCCGAGGGATGCGAGGGCCATCGAACGAACAAGGGCCATTAAGCGAACGAGGACAATTTTTTTATTATTATTTGTTTCTCTTATTGTTCGATTGTGGCATTCAAACAGTTTGGTAACGAACTGTAGTAAGGAGCGACCCGGCTCAATAGTAACCGAAACACTAAAAAATGGAATTTTGATACCAATAGTTACATCAAAAGAAGTGCATTTTAATGCTGATTTTAAATATATAAGTTTCATAAAGATTAGTGTTACCCATCAAAAGCTACGAGCCTGAAAAAATTTGCTTCATTTTCGAAAATAGGGGAAAACACCCCCTAAAAGTCACACGATCTTAACGAAAATCACACCATCAGATTCAGCGTATTAGAGAACCCTGTTATAGAAGTTTCAAGTCCCTATCTACAAAAATGTGGAATTTCGCATTTTTTGCCAGAAAACAAATCACGGATGCGTGTTTATTTGCTTTTTTTTGTTTTTTTTTTCCAGGGGTGATCATATCGACTTAGTGGTCCTAAAATGTCGTGAAAGGGCTCATTATAACGGAAATTAAAAGTTCTAGTGCCCTTTTCAAGTGACCAAAAAATTGGAGGGCACCTAGGCCCCCTCCCACGCTCATTTTTTCCCAAAAGTCACCGGATCAAAATTCTGATATTTTTGATAGCCATTTTATAGCTATATATTTTTATATAACCAAAATTCTGATAGCCATTTTATTCACCATAGTTGGAAAACCTAATAACTATGTCTTTGGGGACGACTTACTCCCCCGCAGTCCCCGTGGGAGGGGCTGCAAGTTACAAACTTTGACCTGTGTTTACATATAGTAATGGTTACTGAGGGTTTGGGTTTTTTTGGGTTTGGGGGGGGGAGAGTTGAGGGGGGGTACATGGGAGGATATTTCCATGGAGGAACTTCTCCTGGGGAAAGAGACTTACAATGGAGGGGGCGCAGGATTTTCTAGCATTATTTAAAAAAAAAACAATGAAAAAATAAGTATGAAAAGTTTTTTCTACTGAAAGTGAGAAGCAGCATTAAAACTTAAAACGAACAGAAATTATTATGCATATGAAAGGTTTACCTCCTCGTAATACCTCGCTCTTTACGCAAAAATATTTTTAGTAATTTCAACTATTTATTTTACGGCCTTTCTGATTTAGGGGTCATTCTTAAGGAATTGGGACAAAATTTAAGCTTTTAATGTAAAGAGCGAGGTATCGACGAGGGGTGAGCCCCCTCATATACGCAATAAAAACATACGAATATAGAAGTTCGCTACGTAATTTAATTCGTAAGTTACGTATATTTTTACTTATGAAAACGTTCGTAAACAATTATAAGTTATAGTTGCCTTTTTAAGTAATCAAAAAATCGGAGGGCAACTAGGCCTCCTCCCTCGCTCCTTTTTCCTCAAAATCATTCGATCAAAACAATGAAAAAGCCATTTAGCCCCAAGAAATTAATATGCAAATTTATTTATGTGCGGAGAGCCGAGATCAACACATGCATTAATTCAAAAACGTCCAGAAATTAAATAAAAAAAAAAAAACAATTTTTTTTAATTGAAATTAAGGAGCGACATTAAAACTTAAACGAACAGAAATTACTCTGTATAAGAAAGGGGCTTTTCCTCCTCAACACCCCGCTCTTTACGCTAAAGTTTTTTACTGTTTTAAAATAGAGTTAAGAGAAAGAGTCAAACTTTAGCGTAAAGAGTGAGGTGTTGAGAAGGAAAAGTCCCTTTCGTATACGGAGTAATTTAAAGTTTACTTTCATTTAAAAAAAACTTGTTTTTTGGTTTAATTCAAAAGGCATAATGCGTAAATTGTTTATGTAGAGCTTATATACAGCCAACTTCCCCAAGTTTAAACAATTTCTTTCAATAGGTCCTATCATTATTTTTATACATTTTATTTGGTTCTAAAGATACTTAGCAGTTTCTTTTCATTTGTTTGTTTTTCAGAATGTATTTTATTCTTCTATTGCACTTGTAGTTATGTGGGAAGTGGAACTTTTGATATTATTTTCTTTGGCCTATCTTGGATGGTTAAAAAGTTACCGTGCAGATAACTGGTTTTTAGTTAAAAAGACAAAGAAAACATATTTTTTTTTGGTTTCGCCTACAAAAAAAATAAATACATGTTGTATAACTTTTTTTTTCTTAGCACATGAAATTCTTTTTTTTCCATGGGAATGGTTGATAAAACTTGTTCTGACTGTTCTGAATGCCAGCATAAATTCTAGGGACTTTGTAAAAACAGCCAAAAAAGGAGAATTGTAGGGGACAAATGAAAAATCATGATAATTAGGATTTGTTCGTTGGGGGAGGGTTTCATGATCTGCCCTCTCTACTTCTCGCTTGTATACCTGTTTAATAGTAAAATGTGAATCATGTTTTTACTTGCTTATTAGTTTTTTTTTTTTTGAACAAGTAGCTATTTTTATTAGATCTTTAATAAATATTTTTAATTTTAAATAAGGACCTAAAGATTATCGTATTCTGATTGTTTAGTTACACCTGCTGATTGTTGAAATGCTTATCTTTATTGTTATTCTAGTCGGTAATGGTATGGCCGGTCTTCTTAATCATCCCGACCGAGAGTTACTAGAATCAGTCGTTTGTATTCTTTCCTCTTGACGTCTGGCTGGGTATCATTGCATCACATGTTCAAAATGAATGGGGTTAACAATTTGCGGCTTGGTATTTGGTTAGATCCGTTATGTTAATATGCAGCCTGCAAGGTGACCACAGGTCGAGTAAGACAATGTGCACCAAAAAGGGCGCGCTAGCGCTTAAGAAATTGTATTATTTGGCCGCAGATTGTTACCATTCCTGCTTGGCCAATTTATATTTTGTTTCTTTGATGCTTACCCTATATAACATAAGGACATTGGGTTGAAATACGATTCCTCCCCAAATCCACCCGAGGACGATTTTAAAGAAATGTTGAAAGAGTTAAAGTCTGAGACCTAAACAGGCATTTACTGTATCAAATTTTAGGGGGTGGGGCATAGTGCATTTTTCTAAGTCCAGGGGAGTGGCTATTTTTTTTCCGATGAAAATACCAAAGAGATATTATTCAAAATTTAAGGATAGGGAAGGAGGCAAAAAACCTGGGGGAATGCCCAATTGATACCACTGAAACGTATCCTACAAATACCAAGTGTTTGGTGTTATCCTGGTTTTTGACCCTTCCCCTGAAATATAAAAAACACAAAACGTCCAGATTTTGCTTATATGACTGAAAAGACGACCCTGTAGGTCATCCCTCAGCTCCGAATCTAACTGGCGAATTCTATCTAAAATATTTCAGAAAATACGAAAAAAAAAAACAAATTTCTTGAAATTGTGGGCAGGGGTGGTAGAATTGCACCTTAGAGATTAGTTCTTGTAAAAGGATTTATAAGATGTGGGACTGGTCTCTTTTTGTCATTTTACTTTTCCAAGGCCTTTGACCGTCCTGGTGATTTCGCTTCAAAACATACTGACTGTCCTGGTGGTATAAAATAAGACACTTTTCTAGTGACCTTTCAGAAGCCGATTTTACCAAGTCCATTTTATTTACTAAAACGTCAAAGTATTTGATTGACTCTTTACTATATTTTGCTACAAGTTATAAAGGCTTTGCCTAATTTTGAAGATTAATATTTAAAAATGACAATAATGCTTTTACATACGAACGCTAATTATTCTTTTGAAGTCCATTAGTAAACGCAATGTCACGTCTATGATGATATTTAACTTCCTCCCTCTTTTTTTCTCTTCTTCCGTCATTTTTCCTTCTGTTCTTTCATTTTTGTTCTTTATTTTTCCTTTTTAACTCTTTGTCTATTTCTTTTTCTTTATTTATGGGATACCTCGCTTGATCTGGCACAGGTTCGTTTTTCTCAACGTGGACTTAATATTTTAACACTGATTTTGCCAGTCTATGTCTTCTATTACCCCCACCCCCCAATATCACTCTCAAAAAGTATATTAGAAGAGGTAAGCAATGCTTGTCTAGCGTTTTTGTGATATATTTTTTTTTGCTGAACTTACGTGGCCAATTGTAGTAGTTCAGAGCCAATAAATTAATATGGATATAAAACCAGTCGAGTAGTTTAAAGGGGGCAAGGGGATACACTGGTTCCAATCATCAGTCAAAGACGCCATTTACATTTCATTTATGAAAGATAGGTCCACTTACACTTTAAGGGGTTGGAGAGGAGCAAAAGCTGATATTGCTCCTAGGTGCTGAAAAATATACCTACGCCTCTATATAGACCCCGTATGGGGCGATCTTTCTACGCTCCTAATTTGCTAGAGCAGGTATTAAGCCCGTTAGTAATTTTTTAGACCACACAATTTAATTAAAAGTAAGGTGAACATGTATGAATGGATGAATAATGGGTGCAACTTTTAATTAAAACAGAAAAAAAGTGAGAAAGTTTTAATTAAAAGTTTGAACTGTTGTTTATATATCTTTTCATTTTATTTAGTTGAACCCCGTTTCTATGGTCTCAACCTTTATCTTGTTTAAACAAAGTCAGGATAAATTTAAAATTCTGAAGCTGAACAGCGTAGCTACTTGGAAGAATCTTGAAGTAAAGAAAATTATTAACTATTGTGATTTTAATATAGAATTAAAGTAGAGAATTATAATTGATCTGAGCATAGTTTTGTTTATTCATTTCTTTTTTAGGTCGTGAAGGCGTATGATCACGAGGAAGGATGTCATGTTGCAATAAAAATAATAAAAAATAAGAAGCCCTTCCTTAGTCAAGCGCAAATTGAAGTCAAACTTCTTGAAATGATGAACAAGGCAGATTTAGAAAATAAATATTACATAGGTAATTTTTGCCATTTTCCTTGAAATGAAAAATTGTCATCGATGCTAGATCAATTTACATAGAATAACATCTTCAATATTATGTCTTGGTCAAGAAGAAATACATTGTTGCCATCCAGTGAAAAAAAATCACTAGATTTTAGTAATTTTTGGCTGATCTAGTGATTTTCTTCAATAATCTGGAGATGTATGTGCTGATTTAGTGATTTTTTTCTTTAGACAATATAAAAAATCACTAGGAGTGGCAATCCTGCAAATGGCATATCTGAAACTTACCAGAAATGCGTAATCTGGTGAGTATTTATCCAAGGACGGGATTTACAGGGTGTTTGTGCTCCTCAAAGTTTTAACTCGAGAATATACTTTGTTGATTATTCAAACGAAATTTCCCGGTACATGTTTATTTGTACATTTCTCCACAGTGACTACTTTTTTCTGTTAATCTTTCGTTTTATTTTAACTCGTCATTTCTTCTGAAGTGTGACTCTATGAATTTTCTAATTAGAAGACACAGTTGTTTCACTCAGCCGTGCATACTTGTACCTTCACACAGAGGAAGTGTCTGACATTTTATGTGCATAGGAAGAAATATGTAAGGGGTTTGTAAAAAGAGTGGGCTTTTGTAGAAGATGATGGGGGCTCAAGTTTACTTGCTTTTGCATAGTCACAAGTGGACGGTTTGTCTTGCCCTTAAAGAAATGAAACGTAAATGTAATTAAACTTGCCTACAACTACAATATTCTGGTGCTGGTATTTTCTATTACTTCAATATTCTGGTGCTGGTATTTTCTATTACTTCAATAATTAACAAAATGAATTCTTGGTACGAGTAAAATGCGACTAAAAATTGAAACAGCAAAAAAACAGGTACCAGAGAAGACATGGCACCTATTTGAGAAACTCAAAGAGAATAAAAGAATAAAAATTTTCCAAGTTAAAAGCTGGAAAAACAAATGGTGAGTAATGATCTGGCAAAACTTATTCACTTTCAGCTTTTTGGTCCAATAGGGGACTCCCCGCTTGCGCAGAACTACATCACTTACATTTCATACTTCATTATTTATAAATAATCTATGTCAATCTTGTGTTTCAGGTTTGCGTGATAGGAAACACTAACTTTTTGTGCCGATTCAGTACTGGATTCTTAGTTTGTAAATTCTTCGGCTTATCTGTCTTATCATCTAAGTAAATACTTGATATTATTCATTTAAGTAAAAGATGGACTTCTCCTTTAACTTTGTAGCAACTTTTTTAAGCAAGTAAAACTTGCCTTTGACATTTGAAAATTAATTTGGTGTTATTGATGATATTTTCTTGGAACCCTAAAGTCTAAAGAGGTTAACGGTAGTTGGAAAATTTTAATTCTACTGCACTTAAATGATTGTTTCTGGAATATCGTAATGAGGAAAGTTGAACAAATATGAAGATCTTTTTTTTTTGGGGGGGGGGGTTGAGGGTCCATATGGGGCGTTATGATCTACGACTCTACCACTCTTTTTGCATAGCTTGACAGATTATTAGTTTTCTCAATTTGTTGTTGTTGTAAATTTCTGCGGGTGTACTGCTCCTGAGTGCAACCTTCCAAGGCTGCGGTTCTCCTAGAACCAAAAACAAGATTTCGACGCCATTCGTCTGGAACAAGCCCAATATCAGAGATCTTATAGTTCTTTTGACCTTTAAAATTTTGCAACAAATCTTTATTTTCCAATAATAGCATTTGCTTCGGAGAAGGGAAGAAATGAAGTGACGCTCACCAACAGCTGTAGAATTAATAAGATAATAATAACTAGCAATTTTTGCGATAGAGTTGTTTCTTCGAAAGTCCTGAGTCTGGGTTTTGATAGAAGGTAAATTTGACTTTAAATACCCAGATCTCACTGACCAGCCTCTGTTTCTAATTCCCCGTTGGATCGACTTTCCAAAGTCAGGAAATTCTGTCTAACCACGAAACTTGGCTTTGCTGCCATCTGGTAATAGCAAAAATCGACGTCTTAGCTTATAGGATTCGTTAGCAGAAGTGCGCAACCGGTCATTTATTTGTATCTGAGAATCGGTGATAACCCAAAACTCTTTGAAAACTGTTGTATGTTGGCATTGTACTGAATGTATTTTACAGAACACGAAAGGAAAGCTGTATTATTTATGTTCTCTTTTTCCTTTTCAGTTCGATTGAAGCGTCATTTTATGTGGCACAATCACTTATGTCTCGTATTTGAACTACTTTCTTACAACCTGTATGACCTGCTTAGAAACACTAATTTCCGTGGCGTTTCGTTAAATTTGACGCGAAAATTTGCTCAGCAGTTGTGTACCGCCCTGTTGTTCCTAGCGACTCCTGAGCTGTCAATAATACATTGTGATCTGAAGCCAGAGAATATTTTGCTATGCAACCCCAAGAGATCTGCAATCAAGATTGTCGATTTTGGAAGCTCGTGTCAACTTGGACAAAGAGTAACTTAATTCTATCTTTCTCTCTTTTTTTCTTGTCCTGTCTTGTCTTGTCTCTCCTTCCGCTTGTCTCTCTCTCATTTTAAACTAAGTTTAGTTGCTAAATTTGTATGAATGCATCCAATATCTAATCTGACTTATAAGTGTTGATTTTCCTGCACTCTGCGCGATTGCTAGATGTCTGCAGAAATTTAGTATAAATTACTTAAATGATAGTAGAAAATATTCCTACTTTGAAGTATCCATGGCCTTTAAAATTCACCAGTAAGCTATAGGCCTATCGAAATAGCATCTCTTGTATTAAGATGATGCTGGCACAAAAAAGATGTTCAACCACCTGAAAACGCTCTTTCTTTTTAGATAAAATATATTTAAAATCAGCATTAAAATGCGATTCTTTTGATGTAGCTATTGATATCAAAACCCCATTTTTTAGAGTTTTGGTTGCTATTGAGCCGGGTCGCTCCTTACTACAGTTCGTTACCACGAACTGTTTGATATTGAATTTTATATCAGCACATAAAAGATGGAAGACTTTTCGGGGTTCTGGGGAGGGACCAAGAAGATTAATTGTAATTTGAGTCTCAGTTTTCCTGGTAGGTAGGATCATTTGGACTAGTCTTAGGTTAGGGGGTTTGCAGGTGTGACAGGAAGTAAGGGATCTGTTAGAGTAGATCCTTTTAAGATCATAAATATTTTAGCCCATGAGATATATTCTGTGCAGTGAGACAAAGCTGAATAAACTCACTACTGTAGGCAAAGCCACATACATACTTTTTTTTCGGGTAGATATTTTATTCTTGGGGCTGATATTTTTTCTCTAAGTTTCTATGAGTCTGAAAAACATTTCAGGGGTAGGGGGTTCAACCCCTTCCCCCTGGATTTGGCCTTGGCTGCAAGTAGTGGCAAATCCAAGTGGGTAAACCCCCACTAGCTTCGTTGTACTAAAGTTTTGTAGGGTTTCTATATAAAATTTACACAAATTTTCTGACCAAGGTGTAATCACTCACTAAGCTTGGGCATAGTTTACGTTTGTTCAGTTTTTACCAACATTTTTACAAATTCATCGAAAAAAGAAACATAATCAAAAATAATTTTAATAAATGAACCTGTCAAGGGAAAAATATCCTTAAAATCATAACGATCTCTTTCCCCCTCCTCTCTCTCTAGATAGGAGGAAGCAGATGAGACCAGTTGATAGAAATTAAGAGTGGTAGTGGGTTGGCTCTAATTTTATTTTTTTTTACTAAAAAGCTAGATTATAACTACCTAGAATTTTGAACCATATTCATAGACTAGAATTTCTATAACTCGGACTTATTTATATAAATGTAAGTAAAGACTGCACAGAATATAATAGATATTAATGTTTTCTTTAAAATGCCTGAAGACAAGGGGCTTCAACCTTTTGATTGCTCGACACCCTTAATTGATTGTCCGTCTGTTCCCGCTTCACTGTACTGTTAAAATGAACTTCACAAATCCTTATTGCGTTCCCCTTCAAGACCAAATATGACCGTCATCACCAAATATGTATTCAGAGGTCGAATCCTCTACACCAGGATTTAATATCAGAATCTCCACATAATATGTGTACCCCCCAATCCCTGTTAAAATCCCTTCCTATTAAAGATTTTAAATAAATGAGACTAGAACAATGCCAAAATAAAACTCCGGACTGACTTTTATATAGATGAAGTTTCAAAATTTTTTGGTTGAATTGCCAATTTTTTTTTTCAATGGGACAATTCCATTCGTTTTTTCCATGATTCATCTGTAGAGACCGGTTGCTTCCGGTCACACAAAATTCACCATCTTATATTAGACGAGAAATAATGCTGACAGTTGTACATTTGTTTTTCCTGGAAACCATAAAAAAGAGCGGATTCTTTCCGTTAAATTCTTTGGAAATCTTGAGCTTGCTCCAGGAATTGGATACGTCGCTGTGAGAATCCATTTTTTCCCCCATTTGAACACCGAAAGGTATATCTCACATATTGCCTATTGATGTTGTTGCCAGGCTGGTACAAAAGAATGCGTATCAGGGGGAATGGAAAATAAAAAAAAAAGATACATTGAAGGGAATTGTGAGAAAAAAGCCAAATCGTGGGTTGAATCGTAAGGATCTTCATATTTCAGGAGGGGGAACAGACCCGAATGCCCGACCCTCTGTACGTACCTGCTTGTGTATATGACACAATTGTCCAATTTAGTGCATGAGACTGCAAATAATGCACGAAAATTTTGAGTGTCGCATTAAGAAAAATGTATTTCCTTGTGCTATGGGAAAGGGGTTTAAGATCCTGATTAGGAGGAAAGTGAATCGATACGAGCTCAGCCACTGATCTCATCCCAAAATGGCGCGTACACACGGATAAGTATCCGATGGGGTGCTTCATTTTTTTTCTTTGATATTTTAAGCTTATTGCTTGTCATTCAGATATTTATAAAGTCTTAATGAAAGGTTTCTTATGAAAGCTCCCATTTTCTGCTTTCACTGTGCTTTTTTCTTAAGTTTTTTTTTCTAAGTCACATAGCTGTTATTTCTCTTTCATCATAGTACTAAAAGTTTAGGCTTGATATCAACAAAAAGACAGGCCGTAATGAAATATACCATTTAACTACTTTATTGAAAAGTCCCTGATCTGTTAATTAAAAATATCCACCAGCACGAGTGTTTTATGGTGCGTTCTACGTTTGAAACATCTTCATTAAAGCCAAATTATGTGCATCCCTCATTCCATAATTTTCAAGTTGCTCCCAAAGCCCCATACCTTCTCTTGTGTTAGTGCCATCGTTTCCTCTTGGATGAATATATTTTTTCAGTTTTGAAAACATTCCTTACTATCCTTGGTAGTAAATGAGATGGTATTTGAGAGATATGGATGAGAATGTGGGTCGTGTGATGAGTGAATGTAAATAATTGAGTGAGTTATGCAAATAAGTGCATGGAGAAAAGAGAGGATTGATAAAAGATGGCTGGCGAGTATAGCGGGGGATGGGTGTTTAGTAAGTGTTGAAAGGTCTGGACGTCATATCAGGCTAGCAATGGAGCATAGAAATAGATTTTGTAATTTTGGCAGTGTCTTTTGTTGATTTAATGTGATTTAAATATAATTAAATTTCTCATTTTTGTTATTATCACGGACCTAGGGCTTCTACATCAATCGAAGTTATTGTTATTACAGTCACAGATTAATTTATTTTCTAAAACATATTGATATGCTATCAGACACATATTGACCGTGTTTATCTATTAATAAGTCACTTAACTTTTCATCTCTCTTTCTTCAGGAAAATCAGCCTTTTTTTGTTTAATATATTTGAGGTGTGCGTATACTTGCTCAAAGACTCCCACTTATCAGGTCAAGAGGGAAGGAGTTGTTCCTAGAAAACCAAAGACATAAAAAATTTTAACTTTCGGGCTAAATAAAGTACTCCTGGCAAATAAGCATCTTTAGAACTGACAACAACATGTCCTTGAAATAGACGAAATAAGTGTACATGAAACAGGTTATAAGCTTTGAGAAGCCTATTTCTGTGCTTGTATTCTGATCACTCTCTTATTTTCTTACAGATATATCAGTATATTCAGTCGAGGTTTTACCGATCACCAGAAGTCCTATTGGGGATACCATACGATTTGGCCATTGATATGTGGTCACTAGGTTGTATTCTTGTTGAAATGCACACCGGTGAACCGCTTTTCTCGGGAACCAATGAGGTAGGAAAGAATCTTAGATTCTTTTAGTGGCTTGTTCATTTATTGATGTCTTTTTTTTGGTTAGGTTCTATGCTTCACCAAAAATGACTACCTTAAGAAATCATTAACTTCGTTACATTTTGTTTATGTTCTTTATGGATTGGCAAATGGATATGGATTGGAAATCGCTTCAGGGTAATATCTCTGTTTAGCCTAATTGATCCGAATAAAACTCGGAATTTCCCTTTTTCGCGCTTGGTGTAAATAAAAAATAACTTTATTTACCTTGGCAAATACTTTTTTTTTTGGGGGGGGGGGAGCGTAGCAAGTATATTATTCATTGTTCTTTGAAGTAATTTCACAAAGACTATTTTCTATATACAGCAGCTTCATTAGCAGGCTTCTACTAGTATCTCCCATCTGTATGTCTTTGAAAGTTTGTTCATACCTCAAGATCTTGTTATAATCTCTACCAGATGTCCAACTCAATATGGTTGTTGTGACCTGGTTGAAACTTTCTAAAGGCAGTAAGCTGATGCCAACGGTGAATGTAGTCGAGGGGCTCTGTGTGGCGTTTTAACATTGGAGAGGGGACATCTGCTTAACTAAATCCTCTTCTTACATCTTCACTGATATTTTCAGTTAAAAGCTATTGATGAGGAGGATGTATCAGAGGCTTGTGAAGCTTAAGAGCTTCAAGGAACTCTGATTAAAGAACTGCTAATGAGCACATGCTGCACCGTAGTTTTGACTCGCTGCAAAGGGTGTAAACTGTTTTTATTGGTAATTTAATTTTCTTTAGTTTGGAAAGGGATATTGAAGTAAAATAAAAAAGAAAGAAAAGGAACACAATGTGCTGATTAGGATAATCCGATATTTCTCAGTCAGACTTCTTCTGAATGTATTGCTGACTTTTGCAACACTCTGAGCTTTAGAAAACCAACAGACTTGTTATGGATTCATTTTCAGTTGTGCAACAGTCCTATTAGTTATTATGTTATGGATTCATTTTCAGCTGTGCAACAGTCCTATTAGCTATTATGTTATGGATTCATTTTCAGTTGTGCAACAGTCCTATTAGTTATTATGTCATGGATTCATTTTCAGTTGTACAACAGTCCTATTAGTTATTATGTTATGGATTCATTTTCAGCTGTGCAACAGTCCTATTAGTTATTATGTTATGGATTCATTTTCAGTTGTGCAACAGTCCTATTAGTTATTATGTTATTGATTCATTTTCAGCTGTGCAACAGTCCTATTAGCTATTATGTTATGGATTCATTTTCAGTTGTGCAACAGTCCTATTAGTTATTATGTTATGGATTTATTTTCAGTTGTGCAACAGTCCTATTAGTTACTATATCCCATTAAGTAGTAGAAATGGAGTTTTCACCAGGATTTTTTAGACCTTTAGTATAGAAGTTTTAGGAAATAGCCATGATTTTTGAGTACTTGCAGTGCTTGGTCACCTGAAGCTTCCTCCTCCCCCTAGATCTCTCCAAACACCCACACCCATTTGGAGCTGGTGTGACTCGGGCTGAGGCTACTGAGCCACACCGCTGACTCATGTCCATAACCAAAAAAATCAATAACGCCAGGACTTGAACACTTGCCAATCACTCGTGATATTAGAATTCATTTATTTTACTGACCAAGCTATTTGTTGTGGCATGTTAATAAATAACCCTAGTAGAATGCTTATATGAGAATGCTTACACAGAAGAAGAGTGTGACAATTAGTGGCATAATTTCACAAAAATTCAGCGGTGGGGGCAAAATCTATTCTTCAGTATCAAAGGCGAGGGGGGGGGGGGGCAAATTGTTCTTTTTTTCAATTCTTCAATGAAAATACCAAAAAGGTGTTTTCGGTGAAAACATCCAAAAAAGTATTTTTCAAAATATTGAGGGGGATCTTGGAGACACAGATCCAAGATCCCCCTCACTCCACTGGTGGCAAGAATAGACTAGTTTACTAGTTAGTTTTGAACTTTGATAGTTTTTGGCTGATACCACATTTCGCCCTCTCCGAACCAAAATCCGAATCCGAACCCATTTGAAAATTTATTTGTTCGTCATAGAACGGCAGTGTGGTCTAAAAAAGAATACCTAATCTAAGGTGTTATGTCGAAAATACCTGTCTACGCCCTTGGCTCGTGATCTTTTCTTTATCTAATTTGAGCAGAAATTCAAATAATTCCTATCTCCCAAACGTCTTTAATTTTAGACTTTCCGAACAAGGTAAGATGTTTTGCCGACGTTTAAAGCCTTTGCTGAATTTTTGCATACAATTTTTACTCGTGTTCCTAAGCGGGATTTTATTGATCCGGTTCCCAGTTAGACTAGGAACTTGTCTGCAAAGGAGTAAAATATTATTTATGAGGGGTGGAATATGATTCTTTTCTACTTTTATTTCTCTTAAAGGAACTACTTGTTTTTTTTTGTAAATAATATAATAGCAAAACGGGGAAAAAAATATGCATTGTATGGGAAGAAAGTAGTTAGGCTACAATAATTTTGTTGAAAACTATTTTTTTTTTGGGGGGGGGGGTAATTTAAGTTTGGATCAATAATGCATCGAGAATCCGAAATACTTCCTCCAGTCTTTCAAAGCTAAAAGTACCCAAATGTGTATGTACTTTTCAGCCTTTCGAGAATCAACAGCTTAAATGATGACACGAAATTAAGTATGAAGCTTTTGAAAGGCTATAGAGAAGATCTGTTGTTAAACCTATCATATCGTGAGCTTTTGTCAACAGGTAGTTGACAAAAGGTAGTTGGTAAAATCCTGCACCTACATGCTGGTAAAAAAACCTAACCTGATATCACCAATAAGTATTGTAATATTTTCCTATGTGACTCCTAAAATAATGACGTTGTTCTTTGAACTTCTGACCTGAGGATTATGATATTAGTGTGCTCTCTTTCGATGTTGCAACAACCATAGAGCCTGGCATAAAGCTCTAGTCTGAAAACTCCAAAGTCCATGATATTGATGGCTGTCTAGGTTGCTGTGTGCCCTTGGGAGGTTCCTAAAAAAAAAAATCTGACTCTCCGTGTAGTTTTCGATGAGTTGACTTCCAGTGAGTTTCTATTAAAGGCTAGGGTTTCTCAGTGCAGTTATCCTTGGATCCATACCCTTTTTGGTACATATCAACGACATTAGGAACAATCGGATTGATCTTTTACCCAGTTTTACTGAGGATACCATGGTCCATGGAGTTGTCCATGAACATGGTGACCTTGTACAATATTCCCTATCCCTACAGCAGATCTCCTTGAGATAGAATAGTAGTCTAATGCCTGGCTTGCCAGTTTAAGTGTATGCAAGACTAAGGAGCTACTGATCATCTATTGATCTCATGTCTTGTTTCGACATCCCTATTCGAGGAAGCTGTCAAGAAAATTGAAAAAATTTGTCTCTTGGGTATTCGTTACTCCTCAAACCTGTCTTAGGGTTCACATATGGATCGGGTTCGATCCTACTACTTGAGAAAGATGGGTATGATTTTTTTTTTTCAAGAATTTGTGACCGTACAGATCGACTGCCTCTCTGTATCAGTCATGTATTAGGCCTGTTGGTGAATATGGATGCCTGCTACTTTCCAGGCTTCTCCAACCTTTCCAGTACCACTTTAGAAAATTCAAAATAGGTCCTCAAAGGCGAATTTGGGCACTGATATAGTAACCTCTCAGCGAGAGATCTGATGTTGCTTCCAAAAGTTCGCTCCCCTGCTCCTAGAAATTTTCCTAGGGTTGGTGGCACCCAGGAGAAAATTAGCTACAATGCGCCTATCCCGACGCAAATATTAGCAAAAAAAGCCACAAAGTGAAAAATTTGGTCACAAAAGGCAACACCCCAGCCGCAGTTTTTTCGTAGAGGGAGTACTCATTTTTGTTCTTGACGGGGAGTAAGGTATTCCTGATGAAATTAATTTAAGAGAAATGAGTTTTTTGTAAGATTTTCCCATGGAAGTTAAGACTGAATAAGAATTTGTGTTTTTTAAAAGGAATTTCAGAAACGTTGACTCACTGAGTCTCTGCTGTCATGGTCTTGAGCAAGAATTTAAAAGTAGAGATATAAATAATTATATCTGGACGAATAGTCACACATTTGTATTGCTTCCGGTTTCCTGAGCTTTTTTTTTTAGTAACCACAAAAATGTAAAAACTATTCTATTTACTCATTTTGTGGTTTTTCGCAATTATTTACTATTGCGAATTGCTTCAAATTACGAGTAGTTTCCAATCATGGCTAATTTAATCTACTAATGTTCTATTGGCTAGTAACAAATCTATTTCTTTTGCTTTGTTGGATTTCATTTACCTATATTTTTAAGCTTGTATTCTGTTTTGAAGTCCCTTGGCGTAGAAAGTTTTTTTTTGTACATTGTCATGATTCTCTCATAAAGCTTATTTAGCGTAAAATCAAAGCATTAAATCGGAAGTATATCCTTCAAAGGTAAATATTGACTAAAATTAGCCTTATAGGATTTTCAGAAACTTTCGTTTGGTCATAAGACAGTACATCTAGGTTTATGTATACCTGTTTCTAATATATTAAGTTAAAGTTAACGCATTACATTGAAAAAAAAAAAGAAAAAAAAGACTTCGCTCATTCTACATAACCATTAAATTCATGTTTATTTTTGTTTTCTAAATATTTAAAAGAATTAACCATTATCTGTATCTGCACTTAAGTGTGATAAGTGGGCTCAACTTCCTTAAAATTGTTTGACGAATCCATAAAATTTTGCAAAATAGTACAATCTGAAAAAAAAAAGAAGCTTAATTTAGCGTTAAATCAAAGTGTTAAATCAAAAGTATATCCTTCAAAGGTAAATATTGACTAAAATTAGCCTTATAGGATTTTCAGAAACTTTCTTTTTGTCATAAGAAAGTACATGTAGGTTTATGTCTAGCTGTTTCTAATATATTAAGTTAAAGTTAACGCATTATATTAAAAAAAAAAAGATTTTGTTCTATTCTGTACATAACCATTAAATTAATATTTTTTTTTTAATATGTAAAAGAATTTACCAATATCTGTATCTGCACTTAAGTGCGATAAGTGGGCTCAACTCTCTTAAAATTGTCTGACGACTCCGTAAAATTTTGCAACAACAGTACAATATGGAGAAGATCAAGATGTTTTGGGCTATGGTATTGTAGTGTACTTGACACGTCCTTGAGATTTTTCCTCTACTTTAAAATTCCCTTTTATTACATTGCCGTATTGTTATTTTTTTGAAGAGATATAGTAGTCATTTTGTGGCAAAAACAAAAATATTTCATATTAGTAAAAATTACAACTACTCCAAAGTTGGAGTAGGAAACTACTCCATATTTACCTATTTGATAAAGGTTACTTAAGTAAAACTGTCTCGGCGACAGTCCTAAATCATTCCGATTAAATACACCGTTGAATGATTGACTTCTTTATTTTCGACAATTCGCAAGACAAAAAAAAAAACATGAGCTAAGAGCTCATATGGCATTTCTGATGAGGTCGGAAGAGCCAAGAGCTCATATTGTATGAGCTCTGGCAAAATTTTAAGAATCAATCGATTGCTTTAAAAGGAAAATCAGAAGCTTAATGCCGGTCGGGATTTAAAATAAGAGCTCTGAGTCACGAGGTCCTTCTAAATAAAAGTTAAAAATACCTAAATTTTTCTAATTTTCCTCTCCCTTCAGCCCCCCAGATGGTCGAATCGGGAAAACGACTTTATCAAGTCAATTTGTGCAGTCAATATGACACGCCTACCAATTTTCATCGTCCTAGCACGTTCAGAAGCACCAAATTCGACAAAGCACTGAGCCCCAACCGCTAACTCCCCCAAAGAGAGGGGATCCAGTCCGGGTACGTCAATCACGTATCTACGACATTTATAAGTAGATACGTGATACTCCCCCAGCAAATTTCACTAAGATTCGATCATCCGTCCGTAAGTTAAAAACACCTCATTTTTTCTAATTTTTCCGCTTTAACCGTCCCCCCACTCCTTCCCCCCCCAGATGGTCGAATCTAGGAAATGACAGTTTTTAATTTAATCTGGGCTAGTTCCTGATACGCCTGACAAATTTCCTCAAGATCCGATCACTTCTTCGTAAGTTAAAAATACCTCATTTTTTTCTAATTTTTCAGAATTAACCCCCCTCCCCAACTCCCCCAAAGAGAGCGGATCCGTTCTGGTTATGTCAATCACGTATATAGGACTTGTGATTATTTTCCCCACCAAGTATCATCGCGATCCCTCCACTCTAAGCGTTTTCCAAGATTTTAGGTTCCCCCTCCAACTTCCCGCAATGTCACCGAATCGGGTCGGGACTTAAAATGAGAGCTCTGAGACACGATATCCTTCCAAACATCAAATTTCACTAAGATTCGATCATCCGTCCGTAAGTTAAAAACACCTCATTTTTTCTAATTTTTCCGCTTTAACCGTCCCCCCACTCCCTACCCCCCCCCCCCCCAGATGGTCGAATCTGGGAAATGACAGTTTTTAATTTAATCTGGGCTAGTTCCTGATACGCCTGACAAATTTCCTCAAGATCCGATCACTTCTTCGTAAGATAAAAATACCTCATTTTTTTCTAATTTTTCAGAATTAACCCCCCTCCCCAACTCCCCCAAAGAGAGCGGATCCGTTCCGGTTATGTCAATCACGTATATAGGACTTGTGATTATTTTTCCCACCAAGTATCATCGCGATCCCTCCACTCTAAGCGTTTTCCAAGATTTTAGGTCCCCCCCTCCAACTTCCCGCAATGTCACTGAATCGGGTCGGGACTTAAAATGAGAGCTCTGAGACACGATATCCTTCCAAACATCAAATTTCACTAAGATTCGATCATCCGTCCATAAGTTAAAAACACCTCATTTTTTCTAATTTTTCCGCTTTAACCGTCCCCCCACTCCCCCCCCCCAGATGGTCGAATCTGGGAAATGACAGTTTTTAATTTAATCTGGGCTAGTTCCTGATACGCTTGACAAATTTCATCGTCCTAGCCTACCTGGAAGGGCCTAAAGTAGAAAAACCGGGTCAGACAGACAGACCAAGACAAAAAAAAAAAAAAAAAAAAAAAAAAGAAAGAAAGAAAGAAAGATAAAAAGACAATCATGTTTCAGGGAATCGGTCTCATCCAGCATTTTTTTTTATAAGGCACATGGGATGCTCTCACTGTATTTTTTTCCTCATACACCCTACATATCCTGCATATCTTTCCGCATATCCATATTCCTAGTATGGTAATCAGGAGTCATAATAGAATTAATAGAAAATATGTCCACGTAATAGGCGGGCACATTCAAACGTTGATATATCAGTTTTAATAAAGGAAGATCGAGATCTCGTCATTCAAAGTGTTAATAAAATGGCAATAACAGTGAGTGTATCACTAAAATTACTCGTTCCCCCAAAAGATGGACTGCTTACTTCTAAATTGTCTGGATTCTTCTGTAACTGTTATAGAAGTTAGTCATCATCAAAAGATGGTAAGATAGCCAATCTTAGTCAGGTGCTGGAAAGTCTTGCAAAAATTTTTCATTAAAGCACATAATTTGCCCAAAGGGCACTCACATGTACAACGTAAGGTCGTATAATAGTGATTTAAATAATCTATAACACAGAATTTGCGAACAGATTATGAAAACGTGAAAGTAAACGTGGAATGTCACTTGCTGCTTTAGACGATACAATTTTACTACTTATTCAGAATCAAATTACAATCAACCATAAATCCCAGATGCCTTGTTTCAAAACCTTGATCAATAATTGCACCACAAAAACGAATATTGCTCATATACTTTGTCAACATCAGCACGACTAAAAATCATTGTATTTACTAAGATTAACGCCTAGAGAACCAAGGGTGGCAAATGTATTCAGGTAGCGCAGAACATTTTTTGTGTGAGCTATGAGATCTTAGAGGTTTGCATCTGCAATTGCTATTGCTGTGTCGTCTGCAAATGTTTTAAGACTTGCTACAGGAAGATCATATCTTTGTCATATCAGCAAACACTAGAAATAAAAGTGGTCCCAAGATTAATCCTTACGGGACTCCCCAGTTTACTTGTGATGCAGCACTTTTTTATGTCATTAATCACAACCTGCATCAATCTTCCATGAAAGTAGCACTGAAACCATAGAAGATAACTATCCCTGATACTCAAATCACCAATGCCATGCAGCAAAAATTGAAAATCATCCTTATTGAATTTTTTATTTTTTTTAAAGATAGAGATTGTTAACGGGATCTATCTACTTTCAAATCAATTATTGATACTGTTAACCAAATTATTTATTGAATGACTTGCTGAGTGGCCTTTTTAAATTCAAACTAGGTATCGCATAATAAGCCCAATGACTCAAGTTGTCCATATAGTTACCTATGCATAATTTTTATAAGAGAAAGTGTCGAAAAGAATGGCAGGATCGATATTGGTCTCTATTTATCCAATATTGCTTATTTTCACGCTTCCAGTGTGGTGTGATTCCTGCCTGCTTTAGAGCATCTGGAAATTGGCCTTTCTCCATTGAAAAATTAATCAAAAATTAAATACATAGTAATAGATATGGTACTGGAATGGTGCATAGAATGGTGCTGTTGAGTCGTATCCTCAGCTGAGCTGTTTTGTCTGTGTCTTAAGTGTTATGGATTGCGTAGAGAAGCAAAAGAAAGAACAGCCTATCAATGCAGGAAGTTTTTTTTTTCAAAAAGTATTTGAAGACTTTTAAACTCCATTCTTTTGCGACATCTGTATTTGCATTCTCTTTTATTTTAGATCGATCAGATGAATAAAATCGTAGAAGTTCTCGGAATGCCTCCTAAGCAACTGCTAGACACTGCCGCTAAAACAAGAAAATACTTTGACAAGCTGCCAGATGGTTCTTATGTTCTTCGAAAGTCAAAAGACGGCAAAAAATATAAACCTCCTGGCACAAGACGATTGCACGATACAATAGGAGTAGAGACGGGAGGTCCTGGTGGAAGAAGACTTGGAGAACCTGGGCATGGAGTCCAGGATTATCTTAAATTCAAAGATCTGATATTGAGAATGCTGGATTTTGATCCAAAAACTCGTATTACTCCGTATTACGCCCTACAGCATAATTTCTTCAAAAGAACTTCTGACGAAGGAACGAATACTGGTGTAGGTAAGTCACTTCATTACTAATTAAAGGAACGTAATGAACAGTGATGAAGGTCTTAAAAGAATAGTGGATGCGCATGAAATATTAATTATAGAATGTCTTTGGTGATTGGTTAATTAATTAATGCGAGTGCCAAAATTAATTAAAATCAC
This sequence comes from Artemia franciscana, assembly GCF_032884065.1. Taxonomy (NCBI): domain Eukaryota; kingdom Metazoa; phylum Arthropoda; class Branchiopoda; order Anostraca; family Artemiidae; genus Artemia; species Artemia franciscana. The sequence goes on from NC_088869.1 coordinate 46,067,431, forward strand.
TCAAAATCGATTGAAGTTTATTAATTAGCCTGTGCTTCTATAGAGTACTTTTCCTCGCCAATGCAATTAAAAGAGAAATACTAAATGGAGATTTTACAGAAGAGAAAAAAGACTTTGTTGTTCTGTTTCTGGACGAACTGAAAGAAGCAGAATATAACAAACTTACTGTAGGCTTTTTGTCGCAATACCATTGGTAATTAAACAATTGTCCAATAGCCGAGGAAAAAAATCGGGTAGGAAAGCAATAAAACAAAATTTACCAACTTGGGAAAAATCAAGATAGCCTAGACTACTAGGCTAGCTTGTTGCTGAAGATATTTGTTTGAAAACAAGAGAAGAATCTACTAATCAAAGAAATGCAGCACTTATAGAAAACCACTCGTTCAACAATTTGATTAATTTAATAAATAAGGAAACCAGAGAATTCATCACCCATCCTTTTCATAATTATAAAACAATTGTCTTTCAGCAGCCTTGGGAACTCACTCTGGTTTGAATTCTGTACAATATTCTGCTTCAAACTATTGCAGGCACTAGGACAAACATGACGGATAGAAAACTTTGATCGCGTAGTTACTATTCAAGGATTTCTAAACTGACATAAACTTATATTATGCTCTTAAACACATATTTTGGCACATAAACTTAAATAAGGTATTATAAAATTTCTCCAGGCCAAAAATGGGTAATATTGTAAATTCCACATTGCTGGACTTCACTGTAGAACGTTCGTCTACACCCGTCAGCACTCTAGCCACTTTATTTTGCAGTACTCTCTGGATGCAGATGAACTACGAACATTAGAAGACCATATAGTAATACAGTAGACTAATTCTGTATGTACAAGAGAGAAATAAAGTATCCTTAGGATAGTATCCGGGAAAATATGCTTAAGTTTTCTTATCGTTCCGAGGCTACGAGCGATCTTGGCAGAAATGTAACGAACATGATTCTTAAAGCTAAGGCACTCGTCCACTACAGCTCCAAGAACCTTCACTGATTTCGCACGTATGATGTTTCCACGCAACTGTAGCTGCTCAACCCAAGGATAATAATTAGGGCTTCTACCATATTACAAAGGAGCTTGTCTTGTGGTTTAACTTCAGCTTATTGTCTCTCATCCATTTTCAATGCATAGCATACCATATTTCAAAAGATTTAGCAGCTCCCTTTCTGTCCTAGCAGCCACCGTATAATGGGCATCAATGGCCGGTAAAATGGCTTTAAACGTGGAAACTTCCCTAGTTGACAGACTACAGCTTACCAGGCACTTGTTCAAATCCTAAATATATATAAAAAACAAAAGTTAAATACAAAAAGTATTATATACATAAAGTATTATACACAAAAAGTATTATATACATGTTTATATACAAAAGTATATAAAAAGGACCAGAACTGGTCCTTGGAGAGCGCAACATTTTATGCTTTTGTTACTTAATTTAAAATCCCCTATTTTAACGCACCAAGTCTCTTCATTCGGAAATGATCTCAATAACTGCTGTGAATTACTCCAAACACCATAATTCTCCCACTTTTTCACTAATATTTCATAATCCTCGCAGTTGGAGGGCTTACTTGATATATAAGAATACTGACGCAACTTTCAGATCACAGTCTGAATCATCATTAGCAAACGATATAAAATAGATTAGCTTGCTCGGTCGACATAACTTTCCTGAAGCCAAATTAAGTAGAACGTAAAAATGATTTTGATTAAAGAAACTTTACGATTCTCAATTATATTAAATATGTTAAGCATAAGTAGCGTAATCAATTATAAGGACAATAAAGTATAATTAAAACATGTTGGGTAAGAAGCAGATATTCGAGGGCAGCAGCCTCCTTCATATTCAGCTAAATTTCTGTTCATTTTAAGCTTCAACGTTTCTCCTTCAAATATCCTTTACCGTTTCTTTTTTTCTTTTTTTTTAAAGTCTAGCTTCAACCCCTTTAAGAAAAAAAAAAAAAAAAAAAAAAAACACTCAAATAAGGCTACATAAATAAAATTCCAATATAATGACAAGTAGTAGAACTCATTGGGCTCACTACCCGTCTGATGGGAGAAATAGAGAGATTACTCAAACCTGTGAACTAGACAAAGATGAGGTGTGAGAAGAAAAAATATAGAAAGCAAGTATTTCTTTCCAGCCAATTTTAACATTAGAAAATACACTAGCAAATGGTCAATTTAAATATTTACTGTTAATTAATATGCTTTTTATGATAAACACTTGAGGCGATTAGCAAATTAAAGAGTCAAAGCTTTATCTAACTTCCTAAAGTGTTGGTATCACCTGAACTGGCAAAAATACAGGATTTCTTTTAACTTCATTTACTTCTAGATAATCTTCGGAAAAAGTCTAATTTTATAACTAAATAAAAAGTTGATTTCTGAAAATTAGACTTGTACAGATTTACCGCTGAAAAAACAAAATAAAAAGAATTAAAACTTTATCTAAAAAACTTGTCCTAAAATGATAGTTCAGCCAATTTCTGACTTGCAGTTTTTCTTTTCAAGTTTGCTTCCTCATGTAAATTTGAGCAAGTGTTCTCATACCCGTATACGTAACTATGCGAGTATCTGGCTGATCATTTCCGTCGTTGAAAGCAGATTGAAATACTGGTATTAATCCTGTAGATGCTTAAAATACGAACAGCATTATGCTTTATACTAGGATACCTTTTTGAGGTTTTTGAATATACTCTGCTTACATAAAGATCACAATTTTACGTAATTTCAAACGAAATTAATGGAGTTATGTGATGTATCTTTACCATGCCAGATTCAGAAGAACAATCAAACTTGCTATAAAACAGAGGTAAATGACAGTAAATTTTCTTTCATAATAGAGTACATAGTTGAACGTATCTTTTTTTTGGGGGGGTGGGTGCTTTGGATGGACTTATCCCTGTAACAATGGTGTGCAAAAGAATGGTCGCTAGAATAGTCTGATTTCTGTTGGATTCTAGAGGACTGTACAACTTTTTAGCCCATCATAACACAAAAATTTTGAGATGCGCCTTTTCTTTATTGGATTTGACAATAAGCAGGTGTTGTAATTTGAGCTCTTTATATCATAAAAAATAGAATTTACGTGATAACATAATTGTCTTTAATATTGACATATGATCTTGAATAATGTGTTTGATTTAGGTGGATCCACGAACGTTAGCCCGGCGATGGATATTCAAGGAATACCGGGAATGCAGCCAGGACCTTCGAACCTTCCTTCTGGCACCAGCTTGACTCAGGTAACCTCTTCTGGTGGATTGCCTGGATCTCTTTCGTCAGCCATCTCCACTATGAATCAAAGTTATCTCCCGATCTCTCCTGCACCAGGTTGGTTATTGTATCTATTTGTGTACTGTTACAATGCATTTAGGCTTGTATTCAGGGGAATAAGTAATGTGAGATAGTTTGAGAGAAGCATAAGTTATGTAGAAGTAAATTGTTCAACTTCAATGTTGAAAGAACCATTCGCTCATCCTAAGGTTGCTTTTCGAGCAATCACTCCCAACCAGCGATGATTACCAGGGATTATTGATTGTCCCAGGCCATTGTCTGGTGGCTTCTGTAACATATTGTTCGTCCAAGGCATTATAATATCGAATTTGCGTGAGTTCGTCCTTCCAAGGTAAGAAGAAAGAAAATGAAAACAGAGTCGCCCGACCACCACATGAGCCGAAGTAATTTTATATCTGCTTCTTTTGTTCTCGTTTCTCTTATTAGACGTAGTTTATCTAAGATTCAACTTTGAGGGACTGTTAGTGCGCACGTGTGCAAAGTTAAATTCTGTATAAAAATTTACTAACCTAGTTTCGTATCTGTTGAGTACCACTTTATATATACTGTATATACTATATATATTATACTGTATGAATGTTCGGTATTTCAAGCACAATACCCAGCATATTTTGTTCATATAAAGAAATAAACTGTGTCGTATCTCCCTTTAGATTCTAAGTTATTTGGTAACAGCTTTGTATTTTTGTATCAACTTGGATTTGAAAAGAAAACAGTTAATCCACAACCCTGGCTTTTAACTACGTTTTATCTCTCCGTCTATATTTTCTATGTGCTTTTCATTCTTTCCGTCGACATTTTTTCTGTATTTTATCCAATACTTAGATATTTTCTTTTAGGTATTGGTAGCGGAATATCAAGTCGAGCTCGATCTGATCCAATACAGCTTCTACAATTCACATCAGCCGTTGGGTATAATATAGCTGTACCGACAGCTATGGATTGTGACCCCCAGAGACCAACTATACAACGAGTGATTGGGCATCCTCATCCCCAAGCGAGGTCACGTTACTCGCAACCAGGGCCTTTACCAATGGACCCATATATTCCTACAACCGAGCCACCGATATACCATAATCAACCGGCTTATGCGAACCTAAGTGGACTACCCCAGAGTGTTTCTTCACCCTCGTATTTTGGTAGTAGTGCTTTTAATTTCCAAGTGGGTAGTCAAAATCAGGGACAGAATAACGGTGAAGAATCACCTATGCATGGTGTTATTATACAGACAAATCCCTTGACCAGTCATGGATAGAAATAGGCGAGTTTTTGAAAATGCATGTTTTGGACCTCTTTGAGACGACCAGTATTGCTCAATATAGTGATTTGAAGAGAATGTGTATTGTCAACCCTGGTTTGTCTACCATTCGTAACTTTGTAATCTTTTATTCTTCTCTTGGTTTTGAATAGTTTTCAAGAGTGTAAAGGTATCTAGATTAAGTTTTTGTTATACGCCGTGTCAAACAATACGGAAATCCTAAAACTATTAAGTAACTACAGTATGTTTGTGTACCGAAAATGGGTTTCTATACTTAAAAAAGACGAAAAAAAAAACACGAAAAATATCCTCATCATAACTAAACAGTACTGGTAATGAAAGGCCTAGATACCCGGACCCCGACTCTGCTTTCTTTTAGACCCAGATCAAGGGTTCTAATGTATTTTGAACAGTACTCAGAAAAGGGTTGAAAAGGGTTGTTCAGAAAGGTTTTTTTTTATGCCAGTTATAATCACCATGAAAAATAATGTATTTGGTACTTGTTTCTTCTCTGCAACATCTATTAACTCGAATACCAAACTTCTTCTTTTTTCTATACATATTTGCTCATCAAAATTTTCAAATTTCAGGCGCAGAAATTGAAAAAATTGCCACAACTGTGATTTTATTATTTTTATTATTATTATTATTGAAGTAGCACCGTATTACTGAAAACTAGTTGGGATGAATGTACCCATAGGAAACAGCACAATCTAAATTTAATATTAATTCTAAGTAGAAGCTCTGCTATCAGCGGCAATTATGTTTTGATTAGACATTGTTACTGGTCTTCTTTTTTTCTGGGGGTTGAATGTTCATTGTCGTCATTTTTAAAGTATGAATTTTGGAATATCGAAATGGTGATCATCAATTAAAATACTGTACATTGGAAAAAATAATATTTCAACACGTGCGTTAATTCACCCTATATGCAATGGACACAAAGCATGAAACAAAAAAGTTTCTTACAGGGATGTCACGTATTGCCGGAAGGGGGGGGGGGCAATGCTTTCAGCCAGTCAGTAAAATAATGATTTTTTTAGGTAGATAGGCTGTTGGAAATAAATTATGCAAAATCAATGGAAACATATCGGTCTAAGTCAGAAAAAGAGTTATTTTAATAGTAATATCACCCAAATCAGTTAGTAAAAATGACCAACTTTCCTTCGCCTCCCCCCCCCCCAATTTTGCCTAGTGACACCTCTGGTTTAAGATATAAGGGTTTCCCTTCTATTGATAACTTTAATGATCCGAAAGCATATAAAAGTTGTAATTTTAAATCGTGACTTAAAAATTAGGCAAAAATGCGGGAATTGATACAAGAACCTGTTCGTGTTGAAGTTAATTGACAATTTATTGTGCTACCCTAAAATTTTTAGATAATCTTGATAGAAACTGAAGAACTACTAATAACTTATTTTATCAGTTTAGAAAAGAAAAGTGTTTCATTTCGTGTGTTATCCTCTTTACCAACTTGAACTGTTCATGGCTTTGAGTACTGCCAGATACATTACAGGGTAATATGTAGAAAGGTAAGAAAAAGGATTTCTACTATTTCGAGCTTATTGATCTGGGTATTACAATGAAAGATATAAATCGTGATAATTTGGACATATATATAAATAATCCTCGGATATGGCGTGTATCCTCTTTATGTCAAGAAGAATAAAGCATTGCAGTATAATTTTCAAAATAGCTCAGTATTAAATATAATTTATTATCTCATCTGTAATATTTCTCCATGATTAAAAAATTTGGGAAGCTGAAAAGCAGCGGGTCTTCACAAATAATTCACTTTTTGACTGTAGTTAATATGGCTGTTATAGTCTTCTCTTAGATTTTTTTTTCTTATGAAGAGTAGAAAATCTTATTGCTATAAATAAGAATGATTTGTCTTTCCAAGGGAGTTTGTGGGTTGTTGTAAAGTTTTTATATTCTAATTGTAAATTGCAAACAGGATTAATTACGTTTTAAGTTGAACTAGAGAAATGGGTTTTGTGAAACTTAGAGCTGATTAAGTCTTCTTGATTTTTAGTCAATTTTTTTGGCCTGGCCCGTTTTCTATTCTCTCTCTCTCTCTCTCTCTCTCTCTCTCTCTCTTTCTCTCTCTCTCCTCTCTATCTTGTTTTACTGCAAATATTTATTAGGAAGTTACCTTCGGGAATAATTTATATGAACTAAAAGTGTAATTTTGAAGAGTATCTTCTGTAATGCCTTTACAGTAGAAACCACTTCAGGTAGTGATACATTGTATAATATCAGTAAGCTAATAAACCACGTAACGTACTATAAATCTAAGTAAATATTGATATATTCACCAAAATATATCACTTTCATTAGTTTCACTGTTTTAATTAGAAATTAATCCAGATTTCGGACATTTTCTCAACATCTTCATATAAATTGGGGGATTCTGAAAGTATTTTAATGTATCATTCTAGTCCCCCCTCCCCCCTATTTAACTGTTTGGTCCTAGACATGAGCTTAATTTTTATTGCATTCCTATTCTTGGTGTTCTGTCTGTTCGTTTTTTTTTTTTTAGGTGTCTCTTTCTCTTGAAGACAACTGAAAGCGAAATGTCAAGTGAACATTTTGTTTTTACAAACTATTTTAAGTTAAAAAAAAATAATACTAATAATCTGATGTTCTCTGTAGGAGGATCCTTGTTTTTTTTTTTTTTTCTTTGTTTATTGTAAAATAAGCTGTCTTTCACAAGTCGCCAGCTAAGTGCCCATGGTTTAACGTTGGTGCTTTTTTTGTAAATATATAGTAATTCCAATCTTGACAGCAGTAATTCAATAGGTGTTAAGTAACGAAATCTGTTTTGTCGGTAAGCGAGAAAAAGCTGAAAATTAGTTGGGCATGTATTTCTCCTACTTGAAAATTTCGCGGACCAATCTGTAAAAGGGTGTGGTGTAATCTGGATCTGACACAAAAAAAAGACACTTAACACCTTTGAATTATTGCCCATAGTTTATATAGTGTACTTTCTTTTGTTTTTTGTGATGTCCGCAATGTCTGATTGAAATCGAAAATCCCTTGTACTTGAACTTTCGAAAATGAGGCTAAGCATAAAGTAGAAAATTTTACTTGTTTCTAGGCAAATTTTGGTGACAAGGTACAGATTTCTGCAAAAGCCTTAAGAACCAACAAAAAGAGTTAAACACTGTGAATTTTGATCTTTAGGGTCTGCAAAAGTTCCTACTCTGTAAAGAACAATAAATTTGTTCGTAAGAACGTTTTTGTGGAAAGGGGGGTAAGATGGGTATTACACTTTAAAGTTTCTGGAAAGGTTTTGAACATTATAAAACCTAAAAAGTTGGAAAAGCTTTGGTAGTTTGGCCCAAAAACTCCGTTATAAGATACAACTCTATTATCTTCCATTTTATATTTTTGGCTTTAGAAATCAAATAGATAATTGTATTATACTAGTTTAAGTGTCTCACAAAATATGCTCTGTGAGAAAACCTTACATAAGATGTAATTCTTTAATCTTCCTTCTTCCATTTCCCTTTTAGACTTTAGAAATCAAATAAAAAAAATGTAAAGCTCATTAAAAAGTCTTCTAAAATTTACCATATGAAAAAATCAAACAATTAGAAGTAAAAAATTTATTAAGAATAAACTAAGATGGGCTAGGAAGAATTCTCGATTTTGTATCTGAATCCTAGGATTTACTGGTTTGAGGTTTCGTAAGCCAAATAAATTGAAGTTAATGCTTCCAATTTAGACTGTTACCAAATTACTTGATAAGTGTCAGCATTTTCCGATAAGCATCGGTAAACGCCCAGTGTGAGCAATGAATTCGTCAGTGGACTTACCCATGGTACCAGAGGCGTGAATTTTTTTCGGGGGGGGGGGGGGGGGGTGTAAAAAAGTTTTTTTGGGATGGGGTGAAAGATTTTTTCGGGGGGGGGGGGTAACAAAAAGAAAACTAAAAAATGTTTTTATATTGATTTTTCTTACGTTTTTTACTAATCGGACAAACATTTTGGGGAGGGCTTTAAACCCCCCTAACCCCCTCCCTCCCCTGTGGATACGGCTTTGCATGGCACGCAGCTACTTGTTTCAGCTGCATTCGAACACCTTACAGTACTAAACTTCCAATGCGAGAAATCCCGGTATTTCAGGCCTCAGTTATCATTAATCATAATTGATTATTTGTTATCATTTTTCGTTTCAAGGCAGCGCATACCACACAGTTGTAAGCATTTCATTTTGCTGTGAAGGGAGAACATACTACATTATTAACCTCTTACGGATTATTATAAACCCGCTTATTGTTATTAACTTTGAGCTTATTATTAGCCTTTTTTTTAATAGATTATAAACGAAACTTTAATAGATAATAAACTCTATTTTAGAAGCTTTTTTTTTCGTTATCTGCCGTTTAAGACTGAAGGCAATAATGAAGATAATTTGATTCCTGAGAAACAAACCCCGTTATTCATCTCGATCCTCTTTTGAGACTTGTCAAACATTAAATGTATTCTTCCCACAGAGAACAGACGCGTGGAAGTTGCTTAATGTCCCATTATTTGGTGTCTGATTTTGTAAGGTGTTTCAATGCAGCCTGCCTAACTTGGATAAGAGTTTTGACATTTGAAATCAGGGACGAAATTTTTTTTCCAGTATAATAATAATAATTTATGTATGCCCTCTTTACATACAAAAGATGTACACAGAGGAGTATGGAAAGAAAACTGAAAAATATAAAAGTTACACTTATGATGAAAATCAGTAAATCATAGCTGTTTTTTTCTGCAAAGTATCTATATCTGTTGTAAAATGTCAGAATTGGCCAAAATGAAGTAAATGCAGAAGTGCATATTCAGATTTTTTTTCTCTGACTTCTCATCATTTTACATTAGAAAATCCTATGATTTACTAATGTTTGGTTCTTTGCAACAAGATGTATATACCAAAACATATACTTCACTTTATTTGATTGTCTCTTGTAACCCTTTGTTGAATCAGTTTTCGAACTATTAACTAATTGTACCATATGAACTAGCTTCTAAGATTCTTTCTTATCTCATATAGATTGTGAATATTCAGTGTTTACTTAATACTTGGCCTAAAGGTAACTTTTTGCTTATTTTCCCCGAAAATTACTGTCTAATTTTGCACATTACCATTCAAAATTAGATGTATTAATACACGATAAGACTTATCCAAACTGCCTTCAAAAAAGGTATAGGATATCCTTCGATGAGATAATTCGTTGGAGGAGGAGGGGACCACAGTATTGCCAATTGACGGATATTCAGGGAGGACAAGGGTATATTTTTAACAGAAAAGGAATCAAATATTCATTTTTTTTTTTAATTCTATGGGAGGGGAAATCCCCTCCCCCGACCCCCTCTATTTTTACTTTCCTGGGGTACTGTTGTGTAGCAAAACAAAATATATTTATATAAGTATAATAGAGTTGACTATTATAAAATCTCTAAGTGTTAAAGGTACTTAGTTCCGATGTTTGATAGCTGCATTGCAGTGACCACGGCTAGAATAAAAAAAAAACAAAAAAAAAACTCAACAATATTTTAATTGAAACGTAACAGTTAGCTGGAAGCTAGTTCGTTGTATGTTCAAGAGCATTTTCGATAAAATATGAAGAAACTGGACCTGTTGTAAAAGCTTCTTATATACTGATTAATATGGGTAATGCTAGGGCACTACCTGTATCAGATTTGGGAATTAGTTTTGCTATCGGATTGGCTGGGGATTGACACATAGTTCAAGAAATTTTCTTGAAGTACACCTGTGCAACGGGGGAAGGGTTTATCCCTGATCTGCCCCGGCAAACCGTTTCCGGAGACGATTACGGCCTGAGTATGTAACTGATTTCAACCCTCCACCACTCTCCAAAGGGTTGGTATTGTATGTACCCATGACATAGAAAAGCACTTGACGGATAAGATATAGTTCGTAAAACATGAGGATTATTCTGAAGTGCTCAGTACACTTTTGAGGCATAGCTTACCATTCTTCGGTACTTAGTATATCACCCTTCGATATGGTACAAAGTGGTCCGTCCACTGGCCAATTATTACTAAATTAACCTGGTAATTGGAAAAGACTGCACGAGTTATTATTGACGTTTGATTGTCTACTTTAATATAAATTCATTTTAATATACTATGGACGCGAGGGGATGGGTAAGTTCGATTAAACTTAAAACATGCCATTTACATGTTAAATGTTGGAAATTATAGACGGCATGGGACTTTTTAAGATTTCGTGAAGGACCCTGCAAATCAGCTGGATTAGATTCTACCTGATTTAATATTTGTGCTGTTGGCATCCCAAATCATACTTTTAATGATAATTAGAACTTTTCTTATATAGCTGCAACTTATAGTTAAATTAGCGCTGAGCTATTATTGCAAATACATTTCAAACCGTTTTTGACTATAGTTATGTAAGGTAAAACTCATTTTTTAACCCAAGCATTAAATATTGTTGGTCTTAATATAAGAAACTGATTTATGGACAATACTATAGATAGTGTATCGCTACTTACGATACCAATGTTTGGAGAAATTTCGCTTCAAATTTTTTAAGCATAGCTTTACATAAGCGATTTGGCATACACGTAAGCATAGCTCTCAGACAGCGGCTTCTCATTAAATAGATTCATTTGTTTGTCGCTTGATGTTGCCCCATAAATTGTCGATCTCATTTCTTTTTTTCATCCAGAGTTTAAATTTGTATATAATTATACATATTCGTATATTACTGTATAGTTTATTTTGTCAACAGAATCGCAAAAACGCCGTAGTCTGATTGTATTTTTCCTTATTATTCTTTAGCTGTTTTTATTGTCTTTTATTTTGTATCTCATTTATTTTAGTTCTGAAGCTATCGTAAGTGCTTGATTTCGTGTTTTTGACCATGTCCCATTATGAAAGTATGGTGTACGAGGAATCCCGTGGGCAACTGCAAAAAAGAAGGAATTTTCTTTTGTCTTGGTAGAGATTATTTTTTCTGTACACAAAACCATCACCGCATTCAGGCGCGTATTTGAGAATTGGGGGGGGGCTTCAAGCCTGGCCTTATACAAATGCTGGATTAAATATGCCGTCAGTTTCGTTATGTTTCTTATCAGGTCGTCAAGTTTCTTATAAGTTTACTGTATATTCCATGCAATCATCCTTTTTAAGGCCTTTTTTTGTATTTACCTCTCTCCCCCCCAACCCCCCTCCTGTCCAAATCAATTAGTGCAATTGTGTCTGATAGCGTATATAAACTAGTTCTTGTTTTGGCACATTTATGGCTGACCAATTACAGTGGAAATTTTCGTTCGTTCGTAAGTCGTTGAGAAGTCAACATCAGGATGACCTTTACTAGTTCAATAAAACCTTATCCTAAGAGATATTCATACGCAACAATTAAGTTAAGTCTAAATTATGAATTAAATAAAGCCAGTCATATTTATAGAATGGTTTTAAGGTTCGAAATTTACCCGTTAAGATCTATTTCTCCTACGGAGGAGGCTTTATTCTTAACACACCTTTTATGAGGAAAAATGTCAACTTTCCAGGAGAAGGAAGAAACTGATTGGGTATAATCGTTTGTCACATTCTTTTTTCCCATATTTGCTGAATTTAAAGGTTATTATTAGTTTCTTTTTTTCTTTTTTCTTTTTTTTTTCAGAAACATCATAGTGAATATGAATATCAACCCTTAAACATCTGAAAAATTGTGTGAAAACTCAGGGGATCGGAGAAATCGGACTGCATTTTTGAATTATGCGTGAACACTGCCGAGCTTCTTTTCAACAGATATTTATTTAATTCGAAAATTCGCAATTTTTTAAAAAGCTTTTAAAAATTGTGAATAATGGGAACATTCAAATGTATCTACGAGTTTGGCTCAAAACTATTTTAGAATCAAAGTTATTTTGGCAGAAGTATATTAAATCAAAAGCCAAAATAAAAAGAAAAAAAAATGAATAAATTGTATATAATCAATATAATGATACTGATTTGTAAATAACGGATGGAAAAAATTACACGTTTTTTCGTTAACTTGTCACTTTCTAAGCGAATGAAAAAAAAAAAAAACTATTTTCTATGGAATTTCATGGAGAGGTACTAGTATTTTTCAGCTTAAAACAAACATACGGTTTATTCCGGCTGGGGATATGTTTTTAAAACTATGTTTCAGTATATATATATATATATATATATATATATATATATATATATATATATATATATATATATATAGCTTTCACCAATTCTGTGGAGCTTAAAAAAAACTGCATACTGAAGAAACATTGGCTAAACTTTGCCAAACTTTACCGTATCTACAAATAGAGAAATAAAATAAATCTTGAGAATGTTGTAAATAACATAATTTCCATCATCGACAGACCTCATTGCCGGTGGGGCCGAGAACACAGGTACCCTTAAATTTGCTTTATCTTGCCTTTGACAATGAAATTAAAACACATTAAGATTAAGTAATTCGATAAAAAGGAAATGTTTCAACTTTGGTAAAAGGAGAACACAAAAAAAAGAAAGTACTTTCAAGAAATAGTTACGTGAAAATACGTGTCTACTTAAATTCATGGAGATTATTGTCTTGGTGTTTATTCCTTTTTGAAATATTTCCGTATGGCATTCTCTATCTTCTTTATATATCTTGTCTATTCAGCCTCATTTTATTACTTTATTTTTTCTTCCTTTTTTTTCTTCCTCAACTTCCGAATATTTATTTTCTTAAAGAAAATTTGCAACTTTAATTTGTATTATAAATAATTGGCAATTTGCGACTCTGTTGTTTTGTGGTATTATTTTCGGGAAATGCATATTTGTTTTTGTTCTTTTTACATGTATTCTGTTACGTATTGTATTTTTTTTCGGTTCAATGTTTCATTTCCTGCCAAACGCGAACTATGACAGATTGTATTATACTGTAAGAAATAAATATGAGATTGTTTCTATGTTGCTTTAATGTAAACACACCACGTTTGATCAGGGTTACAATTGTCCAGGCAATATAAAAACTAATTTTGCTACAGGGGGAGGCAGGGGGGTACCACAAGTAGGAATAGATATATTGTGTTGAAAATATACGAAACAATATAAGGAACTAAAAACACTTATTTTTTTTTTTGCTAAAGAGGGGGGTGTATAGTTTGAAAGATCTTCTTCGGGTGTGCATGCTATGGGTTGAAGAAAAACAAATTACTTGAGAAATTGTCACAAAACCACGATGATTAAAGCTAAAGTCACGTCTTCGTTTGGCTTTTTTTTTTCTCTACAAAATGATCAAACTTATTTTCAACCGTTCAAAGAAGCTGTGGTACAGCGACTTCGCTTTTTTGAGCTATTTCAAATGTAAAATCAGTTGAAAATCACAAATTCTACATATTCCGTCAACAATTGTGTGACTCCAAATTTATTCACTGTCTAGCAAATTAGCTAAGAGTCTGATAAGCAAATTCTAGGATCCCCTTTCCAAAAGAAGTTAGAGAGCATAAAATACTTCCTGGTTGATGCTGTTTTAGCTGTCGCTGTACTTATGATCCTTGCTTATTTTTTATTATTTCTTGCTTATTTTTTATTATTTTGAATATCTGCTTGTTCTGTAGTAGTAGTATAAATTTATTATCCAAAAGAAATAACAGAGACAAAATCAATCGGTAGCACACGAAACGCATCGCTTGCGAGGGTGTGCTACTAACAAAGAAGAACAAAAAAATAGAAGAGAAAAAAAAATAATAAAAACAAAGAAAAAAAAAGCGAGTTTATCTATAATAAGCAGAAGGGTAAAACCGTGTACCGAGAAAAAAACTTACATAAATAATTCATACACAATAAAACAACGTAATATCATGATCCCAAAGCGAAAAAAACAAAAAAAAACAAAAACAATTATTGCCAATAATAAATCCATCAATCTCAATCTATTTCAAAGATATACCTACGAAGCAACCCCACACGCAGCTTGGTTTTGAATTGATTAATGGGCAATTCTTTGGTACTTCGAACAAGCTTATTCCAGAGCTTAGCCCCTCTATAAATAACTGAAAAAGCAGTCCTACTTGAAACTAGGCGAGAAACGTCAATATCTCCACTTGTTGGAATTCTGTGACCATAAACATTAGATCTTTCCCGAAAAATTCCTGTAAAACATTCTGGAACACACCCATAATAGTACTTATACACAAAATCCAGTGTATAAAAATCACGCAATCCGGCTGCAGGCATTATATTAATCACACTACATTGACCTGATCGAATCCTGGTTCCCTATTCCACAAAATGATCTGATGGCATTATTCTGCAGTACGTGGATTGGGCGAAGTATTGAGGGGAATGTTCCAAGCCATACAGACGAACAATACAAAATATACGGATGTATCAGAGAAAAATATAATAACCATAAAACATTTGAAAGAAAAAAGTGTTTTAATTTACGGATAATCCCTAAATTCCGCGATAGTATTCTACTTATAGCTTTTACATGGTACTTGAAATGATAAAATTTCGTCAATAATAATCCCAAGGTACTTAACGGAACTTGACCTCTTAACAATTCCCTTCGTTGAAGCTATTTTTGTAATCCAAGGATAATAATTTGGGGATGGTTTATCTTCAACCAAAGACATGTCATAGTCATTGCTGCTTTACTTGTTGAAGTAAGTTGTTGTTCAGTTGAAGCAACACACATCAATGTCGCATCATCAGCAAATAAGGGTCTAGTGATCCTAGATCCCGAAGATGCAGGATCAACTAGATCCCTAATTCTAGAAGTAGTTGCAGAACATTAATAAAGATAAAAAAAAAGAGTAGGACCTAACACAGAGCCCTGGGGGATACCAAATTTGACAAGACTCTTACTTGAAGAAAATCCATTAATGTGAACATACTGCTCTCTATTTCGGAGATAATCACAAAGCAAAGCTAAAGTAGCCCCTCTTAGTCCATAAAATTAAAATTTTCGAAGTAGTAATTGGTGGTCTACAGTGTCAAATGCCTTAATCAAATCAAGAAACAAACCAGCTACTCTAAGCTTATTGTCAAGAGCTCCATTGATTACCGAAGTTATATATGATAATGCCATCTCTGTGGTTCTCCCCTTCCTGGAGCCAAACTGAATTGGATTTAACAGCTTATGCAGTTCCAAATGATCATAAACTCTAGTGTTAAAACACTTCTAGCACACGAGAAATAACAGGTAAGACCGAGATAGGCCGATAATTTCCAAGATCATTCTTATTACCGCCTTTAAAAACAGTAATCTTAGCAATTTTACAGCAATCAGGAAACGTTTCCCCGTTTCAAGCACAAATTAATGAGGGAAGTAAGAACATCAACAACACAAGGAAATGCTATTTTTAACACCAGAAGATTGAGTGAATCACTACCTGTCGATGTATTTTCCATCCCAAAGATAATTTTCTCTACTTCGTCACGAGAGAAGGGTTTCATATACATAGAAATATCAATTGGAGTCTTCATAAAAAAAACTCCAAGGGAGGATCATCATCAGAAGATACAATACGGGAAGATAAATCTACGCCACTATTAGCAAAATGTTTAGAAACAGCATCACAAATCTCTTTTGGTTTCTTTGTTGGTAGGCCATTCTGCATTACTACTTCATCGGGAATAATAGAGTTTTTTTGTCGATATCCCACTTTTAATTATTTTCCATGTTTTTGCAGAGTTACCACAAGTCTCAATGAATTTATTTTCGAAATATTATTTTTTTACATTTCTCAGTAATTTATTCAGGGCATTCCTATAATTTCTATAAATTCTTAAGCAAATCGGATCCTTCCCGTTATTTAAGGAATTCTTATAAAGTTGATCTCTTTTATTAATGCAACACAACAAGCTAGGTGAGATCCATGATTTCTTAGGATTATTTTTCTTTAATGGCGAACGGACCATTATACATGTTTTTGTCACTAACAAGATCAGTTTATTATAAAATCTTTGAAAACTCGTATTTATATCATCCGAAGATCGACCAAATTATTCCAATCGACTTCTGCAATTCTCTTCAGACTTCTGAATTATAATGCACTGCTACCCCAATGTCATAACCCCGATGCAGCTGCTCCGTAAATATACCCACCAAAATCTACATTCGAAGCTTCCAGAGTATTAAGACGGCTAATGCTTCGGGAACCCATGATCATAATTATCCATTGTCATTAAATTAAAAAAAAAAAAAAAATCTCGGTACATGGTTTCAATAAAAAATAAAAATAACAAACAGACACAAAAAAAGAAAAACAAATTGAAAAACAAAAATAATCCACTTCAACACACTAATAAGAAAAAGAACAGGCCATGAAAATATTGCCTGTAACTCATTCATGCATAAAGCTCAAGCTCCTAACGCAACGGCTAACAGCTTAGTAACAAACACAAACCCCAACATCATAAGATCACTTAAAAACTAACTTAACAAAACTTCAATAAGAGTTAATGAACCAAAATACACAAATTACGGTATCAACAGACCCTTTGCATTGTACCAAAGCACTTTAGCTACAGTGTTATTTTTTTATACAAATAACAGGGGGTAAGGTAGGGGGTACCCAGCATTCCACTCCTTTACCCACTAGACATTTACGGATACCCAGGAGTTCCTTGCGCACAATACGCACACGAAGCGAAACATGATCACCAATAAAAACATTCTTATAAATGTTGAACTGTTTCCCTTTAAGTTTTTCGAAAATAATTTTATTGCGATTTTCTTCAATGAAAGATTGGCTGACTACTGAATTCATTTCCTCATTACATTTATTAATCATCTCCGATTGGCCCTCCACAATATTCTTCAAAACCAGAAGTTCAGATTAAACTGTTGCAAGTTCATTCTCAAGCACATTATTTTTATTTTCTATCGATGTAACACGATTGGTCACTGTACTTATATCAGATTTTATCTCCAAGACATTACGTTGGACTGTCTCAATGTTTGTATTTATGGACTGCACCATTTCCAGAATTTTAATAATATTCTCAGCATTTGTTCTCTGACAATCAGTGAGAACGCTACCATCAGAATTATTTGTCGAATTCATCACAGGGTCCGATAAGTCCGCTTCAGTTCGGTTACGTTTACCGCTGCCTTTCTTTCCTATAGTAATGGTATGAAAATTAGACTATTCGCCTACCTTTATATGAACTATATTTACCCACGCTAGTTCCCAGCGTGCAATGTACATATGCGTTAAAAGGGCACGTCTTACACCCAAATAAATAACTTTCTTAAAACAGAAATTGCTGGCCAAAATTTACAGGATGCATGAAACTCATTCTTATCCAATTATCAATTAAAGTTATATCAAGCTATCGCGAATATTCACAGAGTCAATGTAAAATACGTTGAGTTTAGTTTAGTGAGTAACCATCCCAACATTCAATAGATCACAATCATAACTGAGTCATTCGGAATTGAATTTAACCAAGGCAATAAATTTCAAGAAGATTACTTCTTGAGATTCACTTTTCTTAAGTCTGGGGAAAGAAAATATTATTATCAAATGCATTTTATTACAGACAAAGTTGAATAGGCTTATAAGTAAAAATGAAACAAGTTCCTCTTTTAAGTCGCAAGTTCCTCTATTTAAGAAACAACTTATGACGAAATTCGTCTTTTACAGTTTCATATTACTTTTGTGCCAGTTTAAAATGTTGTTTTAATTCTTTGTTTGGTTTGAGACTTAAAACTAATCAATTCGTTTCCACGAATCATTAACGACAAATTTTAGTTGGTTGATAATTGTCAAACAGAAAAATGTTGGAAACAACTGACAGGCCGAAAAGGCAACACCTTAGGCGATAAAACATCTGGGTCAATGATCTAGTGTACAAACACTTGTAACTGGCAAAATTCTGCTTAGAGGATGGCGTTATTTAAGTTACAAGTGTCATCCATAACAATGACGACTTTGCCATAATATTTGGCGTTGAGTTCATCAAGGCCTTCAGACGATTTGCAGGCATAAGTTCATCCTCACCCTCCTAGCTGGCTGTTTCGTAGAAAAAATTTCTCAACTACATCCATGGCTATTCATAGAGTTTGTCCATTCAACCTATATTTGCACCGACATTTTTAACCTCTGCAGTCATTAGGTCCAGTGTATTGGACTAATGTAAGAAAAAACGTAGGAAATTCCCCGCCAGCGAAAGCCATAAAAAATTGCCCGAGTTGTGGTCCTCTCAAAATTTCTATTGATTTATTTGGGGATATAGGAAAAGAGGGGGTGGCTAGTTGCCCTCCGATAAGTTATGACTCTAAAAGGGCACTAGGATTTCTGATTTCCGATCCAATGAGCCCTCTTTGAAGGTTATATAATCACCCATTCCATAAAAACCATACATGTTAACAATGGGAAACTAGTATAAATCATAGGCCTTGCTCTGAGGGCTTTGGGGGGGGGGTTTATCACCCTTAAAAACTAACGGACCTTTCAACTATTTTTAACAAAATGGCAAAATCAAATTTTGATTGAATGTGTTTGGGGAAATGATCGATGGGAGGGGGTAAGATCTGGTTGCCCTCCAATCACCTTTGGTAAGTAAAATGGGCACTAGAACTTTTAATTTCCAATCGAACGAGATCCTTCTGAGGTTTTCTATGACGACTCCTTCTATACGAATTGCGTTGGTCAGACAAAAAAAAGAACAATAATACATTTTGACCATATTGCTCTTTCTTTAAAAAATTTCCAACTGACAGAATTCATCCTGGGTGCTTAGCTTTTGTTTTGATTCCAAACCATCAACAATCCAAATTTTTCTTTTCGTTAACTTTTCATTTTCAGTTCGTAATACTCGATAAATAGAGACATGTTTTGCCTGACTATTCGAAGCCAGAAGTGAGAGCTAAAGAAAAAGATTCCTGCTTGCCGCTATTATCCTGACTATAGCATAAAAGCTAGGAAAAATAAAATCTTTTATAAATGAAATAATTTAAATTTGCAAAGATTTTCAAGAATATTAGCAGATAGTTGTCTTTTGGAAAGAGCAAGCAATTCCGAAGAATACAGTATAAACTGTAGAAAGCAGGTAGTTAAGTCGATTTGGTGTTAGATAAGCTGTTTTACCACTACTTTAGTGACATTTTTTTATGTGATAAGATTCCAAAAGGTGTTTATTCTACGTCCCAAATTTCTAAAATATATCCATTATTTGCCCTATTATGTCATTATGTCCCGACACATAGGAATTTGTCATTTGGATATGAAATATGTCCAGTTGGCAACCCTGCCGCCACCTCCACTCTCCCCTTGCTGGCAGATATAACAGTTCGACGAAGCTCATATTTAGCTGGAAGTCTTTTTGAAAAAGACATGATATTGTTTTTTCCCTTATATGACAAAAGTACATCATATATACACGCGGGTTCAAGCCAGGAGGGAGGGGTTAAAGGGGGTTCAACGTGAAAGAACTTTGTAAGCAACAATTTCGCTGATAAGTAAGATCAAAGTCTTACCTCTACCGCAACCGCCCTTCTCCCCCTGTTAGCAGGTATAACAGTTCGACGGAGCCCATATTTAACTTTTCACTTGCATGACTAAAAGTCTATTTGAATAATTCCTAACTTTTCTTTTACAAGAACCGAGATAAGTCACAAAGCAAAAACACAAGATACGACATACAATTTTCGCAAAGCAAACGCATATGACATACCAAAAATACCGCGTCGCATTTTATGGGACACAAAATGGGGACACGCCACCAGTGTGATTTTACGCAGTAAATCAAGGAGGTCTCTTGACATACTCACCCTGATTTGAAAAAAAAATAAATGACAACAAATTCCTTTCATCGGTGTAGGGGAAATCTCTACAGACAAGAGCAGGATTATGTATACCATAACCTTTTTATAAACACCTCGGTCAGTTCGCTGTTCTTTTGGTTGAACAATCTGATGAATAATCTCTTAAGTGGACAAGCCCAGGAATTACGTACAGAAGAGAGACAGAGAGAGACAGGACAGAAGAGGGCATACAGGCCCCAGCATCTCATAACTTTTTCCCAAAATATCTGTTAAATTTCAAATAACTGGCTTATTTTTTCCTGTTTTGACGATTTGTCTAGTAATCCTAGCAATCCGGAAATTCCTGCATACATACCTAGAATCCACCACAACTTTTACTCACCCTTTATAATATTCAGAAAAAACTTAACAAAGGAAAAACAAAAAATGTGAAAAAACTTTAAATTTACATATACTGTTTATTTTAGCACGCTGAAGTGTACAAGGCAACAAAATATTTTAAGAAATCTGGACTAAATTCTTGCAGCACAGGTATCCCATCTACATAATCTGCTTTTTTATACAAAGATTTTGGCCTATGTAACCAAAATACATTCTTGGACGAAGAATTTTCAAGATCAATTGTGTTTAGTTGATAAGACCCAAATATCCAATCAGTGACATGAAACATTCCAACATTCATGGTTACTGGTTCTGGAAGCTCTCTTACATCGTCCTGCAAACAAAATAAATACTTCATCTTCCCTGATAAGTTAAGAGGTCCTGATTTGAAATTTTCACAATTTGTATTATATTTTTTTTTTCTAAATACTTATTTGTAGCATTCCTGGTTCGGTTTAAAGAAAATAAACTAATATTTTTAACAAGTTGTGCGGAGGCTTACTATCAGGAAAAAAAGAGATGTTTGAAAACAATGCAGGTTGGCTTTACCGAAAACATTCAACAGAAATCACAAAGGTGTCCGGTACTAAGCGAGGTGGAGATGAGTCATATCCCCGTCAATCAGTCCCTAAGGAGGATGTGTTACCCATCGCAAAGAAGCTAAAGTTTAGTAACCATTCTTCAACCTTTCATGGTAATAGTTCGAAGCTCATTTCGTACTTATTCTATTGAAGCGAATATAAATTTGCATTCAAATGAATGAACAAAGACAAATCAAAATTCGTGTATTCTTCCGTTTCTTAAGCTGGAGGAATCATTTTTTCTACTTATTCAACAAGCAACACATCAGTATATTGAGTGATATAAATTTCGAAATCAAACAATATCTTAAGTAAACAAGAGCCAAGAGCTCATATGGCACTTGTGACGAGGTCAGAACCTAAAATTAGACTCGGTGCAAGAGTTATCCATTTCATCGTCCTAGCACGTCAAGAAGCACAGAACTCGCCGAAGCCTTAGAGATCCCTCCAACTCCTCCAAAGAGATCGGATCGGGTCCGCTTATGTCAATCACGTATCTATAACTTGTGCTTATTCTCAAACTCGCCAAAGGACTAGAAATCCTTCTAACTCCCTCAAAGAGAACGAATCCGGTCCGGTTACGTCGATCACGTATTTAGTACTTGTGCTTATTCTTCCCACCAAGTTTCATCCCGATATCTCCACTTTAAGCGTTTTCCAAGATTTCCGGTTTCCCCCTCCAACTCCCCCCTATGTCATCGGATCCGGTAAGAATTTGACATAAGAGCTTTGAGACACGAGATCCTTCGAAATATCAAATTTTTATTAAGATCCGATGACCCGTTCGTAAGTTAAAAATACCTCATTTTTTCTAATTTTTCCGAATTACCCCCCCCCCCCCGACTCCCCCAAAGAGAGCGGATCTGGTCTGGTTATGTCAATCACGTGTCTAGGACTTGTAATTATTCTTCCCGCCAAGTTTCCTCCCGATCTCTCCACTCTAAGCGTTTTCCAAGATTTCCGGTTTTCCCCTCAAACGCCTCCAAATGTCACCGGATTCGGTCGGGATTTAACATAAGAGCTCTGAGACACGAGGTCCTTATAAATAAGAAATTTCATTAAGATCCAATCACCTGTTCGTAAGTTAAAAATACCTCATTTTTTGTAATTTTTCCGAATTAACCGTACCTCCCCTCCTCCCACATGGTCGAATCGGGGAAGCGACTATTTCTAATTTAGTCTGGTCCGGTCCCTGATACGTCTGCCATTTTTTATCGTACTAGCTTATCTGGAAGTGCCCGAACTAAAAAAAAACCGGGACCGACAGACCGATGGACAGAAATTGCGATCGCTATATGGCACTTGGCCGACGGTAAATTCACACAAAATCAGCGTTCGCCAAGATGTTCGATGCCAAGCTAGACAGACACGTATTTTCCTTTACAGGTAATACCATTTCTCTACAAGGTCACAAAACAGCGAAAAATTTTCGATAGGACGCTGTTGATATGAGTTTGTTGTTATAGTTTTACAGTGATAAGTTGACTGAACCTTTTCATTCATTCAACTAAATAAATTAGTATATCGAGTACAGATGATTCAAATTAAAGCGAATTTTCGCGCCAAGTTGAGTCTTAATGGCGAAAATGCGCCAGGTACAAATACCCAAACGAAAGTGAAGCTGGTTTATAAGATCATCAAGAGAAAATTATAGCTAAAATCAACTGAAGAAAGCAAATTACTTGAAATTTGGCCATGATTCTTTCAACCTAACATCAACTTCTTTCTATGAGTTGCCATTAGTGATTGTGTCTCATATAATAATTCTAACAGGTTTTTAAAATAGTATTCATACCATGGAATTATTGGAAAAAAAATGCATACCATAGTCTCCGTTAAAGTCATGATAGTGATAGTTTAAATTTGAAGCTAGAAACCATTATCCAAAAATACTTTCCACTGGCAGGTTTCTGCTAGTCACAAATATGAGATGGAAGGTGAATTTGGTTTTGCTCTTCAGCTCGCGAATACTTGCGCAAAAAAAAATAAAAAATAAATACAAGATGAGTTTTCGAAAAGAAAAAGGGCTTTCAATAAAAAATAGCTTTTTTTCTTGACCTTAGAAACCATAAACAGCGTCTTCTAAATAATATTGGGCAAAAAAATTTATTAAATATTTTTCAGCAAGTACCACAAAGAAAACTAAAGGCGAAAGAAAATAACTAGTCAGTCCCGGCCTCACATATCTGTGTTTCCAACAAATCAAACTTAGTTCGCAGCAGATTGGGTTACTGCCTCAGTCAATAAAAAAATAGCAAAAATGACTGTGGGCTTATATTGAAAAAATAATTGCATCTAACTAAACTAACCAACAACAACTCATCGCAGCACCAAGCCACCTGAGGCCAACAAAGCTACGCACGCTCCTTCTCCATCCCAATCTATTCAAAGCCTCCCTCTTTACACCCTCCCAGGGAGTTCCCATTTCCTTAAAATCTTTCTTTATGACATCCTCCCACCCAGACGAGGACGACCTGCTTTCCATTTAGCCCTAGACGGTTGACCGAAAAGGACGATCTTTGGCAATATGTCATACGTCATCCACAGACCGTGCCCTAGTCATCTCAACATTTATTTCGTTATAGCCCTAGAAAGTGGGATTAAACGTCGTTTTCCGCACAGCTTACTGTTTGAAATATGGTTTGAACAATCGTAGCTTTGTATTTATGATACAAGAGGACTCAAATTATGGATTTTCCACAACCAATAAAACAGAGCGTTTGAGAACTTTTTCTTCCTGAAAGTTCAATTTCCTAATCAGTCTGGAAGAAATTTTAGAATCTAAAAGGCTCAATTTTGAGCATCTCAGTTAAAACATTTCAGCACAGATGGTAAATCATTACAGAAGAAATTCACAAGTGATGACAACACAACGCCTGTTTTCGTTCGAAATCGCAAGAGTATAAACTCAGGATAAGACCAACTTACTCCATATAAATATCTGGCTTGAGCTACAGCAGCAGCGAATGTATTGGCCAGTAGAGCAGATTCTATTATTTCCGGGTTTTCTTCCTGTTTGAAACAATCGACATCTGACGACATTAGCATAAAGTGAATGTGTGATTTTCTTTGTGCTTCCAGTTCACCAGCATCTATAATGAATGTCGATATATAATCGATTAAGCTAACCCTGCAATATTCATTTCAGAGCCATTAACTTCACAAATAATTACCTTTCGAGCCTTGAAGCCTTCGTTCGTTTTATAACAACTATATTAGGTCTTTTTGGGGGGAGGGGGATAACAGCTAAGTAACCCTAAAGTGACACCCCAATTAAAGGCATTCTGAAGGCCATTACTTCAAATTGAATAAATTCTAATTTTACGAATAACAAAAAAAGCAACATCTATAGAAAGTAATACAAAATTCCTTATGTACATTTGAGCATACAATTTTTTACTCGTAACTTACAACCTGGCGTAAAAAAAATACAATGTTTTTGATTGCCTCACCTACATGTGAATCTCTACTGGGTTTACTGCATTTCTTTTTACCCTTACTGAGATCCAAAGGCAATTCGTACACTTAAATTGTTAGTTAAGGTAAAACGGAAATGACTTAAAATTCAGCATACCCTTAGTCATAAGGAAATGATGTTCAGATCTACTAGTCAATAATACAGCAGATATATCACAGCCCGATCTTCCTTTAAGTGGAATGTTGGGGATACTTTGAGGTATAGAGCAAAGACCTACGATTCTCAAAAGCTGCTATCTCTGTTCCAGTTTAGGGACTTCTCTGAATTTATTACCCACTGAAAGCTGTATACCCTATTCTAATTTTTTCTTTTTTTTCAGTTAGGGGTTACATCACCACTTTTTGTCGACATTGGAAATCTGGTGAAAATATTCAGCCAACTTCAGTTAATTGTCTATTTTCTGGAGATGATGCCGTGATTTCAAAGCAATATTGCTGATGTGAAAAAAAGTAGGAAACCTTTTGGGCACCCCACCAAGCAGGATTGATAATTTTTAAACAGATTATTGACATCTTAAAGAATAAGACGATCAACTAATTCCTGGACGCTAGCCATACCAGCCATAATAGCTGTTTTCAATCTGGTCTTAAGAACTGAAATCTTCATGATGGCCCGTGTGCCCCAGTATATAAAAGAAGAAGATGATATTGAAACCGGTTACTAGTGTTGATTTATGCTGCAAAATACTGACTTCTGCATACTCCTTAACTAAAGTCGGTCTATCATTCTTCCGTTTTTACAAGAGAAAAATAATTGATAGACATATTTAACTAATGGTGATTTCAAGATAAAAATGGGATTTATTTATAAAAATTCTATATTTCATGAGCTAAATCGACAAACATATGCTTCAATCTAAAGGAGAAAAACTACTGTTGCGAATTTTGCTTTAACAGTTAGCCCAAATAACCAGGTTTGCCAGTCAGTGGCGGCGGACGGGACGTTCGGGACGTCATAGGCTACTGATGGTGTCGCAATTATGTGGCTTTGCAAAAGTTTTACAAGGTGTTGGCTATCAGTCCCTCCCACACTTCATTTTCTTTTACTTTAACTACAATTTAGGTAACAGAGGCTCATCCGTCCAGGGAGACAAATATGCTTTATTGCTTCACGAGATAACGTGTACTCCAGGGAGTTCTCGAGCTATTCAAGGTGTAATTTGATGCAAACACACTTACATACTTGAATTACTTTAGCCACGTTAGACCTTGAATTTTTTAAATTACTTTAAGAAAAATAATCTAGAATCATTTCAAAATCACTTGTTTGTTTTTTATTTATTGGCTTTGGTTCCTGAAGATTTCTTGAGAAGTACAATTATCAGCATTTCTGGGTTTCTTTTAGTTGAGTTTTTTTCATTGTTTTTTAATCTTCTGTTACTACGGGCCGAGAGTCGTTCTATACTAGATTACAGCTACTGCTGCAACAATGATACAAGGATTAGCTAAGTAAGGGTTCAATATCAATGGCTACTTTGGTGAATTCATTAGAGCAAGCTGAGAAAAAATGTAGAACCTCCAGTAGCACATATCTAAAACAAAGAAAACAAAGAAACCCGGCAGCTGAAGTGATTCCAGAGGCAAAGGGCGTCAAACCTTCTCGTCCATCATCATCAATAAGACTTGGACCATGTAGCTTCGAAATTATTGTGCAGTCTTCAGGACACTAGCAGAGTAAAAAGACTTCTTGGCTGGTGTCGACCAGGCTCAATCTTGCAAAAAGGGCTTTTAGGGACCAAGTGACAGCCCCGCATTCCTAACTTTTATATTGAGGATGACATTAAAGTTTCGAAAAATAATGTATTATAAATTCACTATGGTAGTTAAGAGCGAAGGGATGTTTCTATCGCCTCCCTCCTTGCTTCCTCGCTTTGCTCACAACCTCGGACCTTTGGCTCTTGCAAAGAATGAGCTTCACATTTGAAATTTAATAGTCTATGGTTCTAAAATTCCAGAAGAATTATGCACGATTTCAAGTTTCAAGCTTTAATACTTTAGCTGCTAAATCAGGTGACGAAGTGGACGCTATAACAGAGAACAAACCCTTAATTTATATATTGATATACTACTTGTTTGTCTTTCCCTCCTAAAATCTCAAGATTTTAGAAATTTTTTTTTCCAGAATGTCGCAAGATTAGGGCCGAACAGTGTGGTTTTTTGGGTCCAATACCGATATCGGTACTGCACCGATACAATACCGACATAATTTGCCAATAAATTCCCCTTCAAAAAAACCTTACCTAAAGTTTAAACCCCCCCACCCCTTTCTCCACCCATATTCATGCTCACATGTTTATCCGTGGTCTATTACACACCAAGAACAGCCTCAATAATTTACTTTGGATTCACAAAATTAGGCCATTTACAATTGTTTGGTTTTCTTTATCTTCTCTGATCACTAGCTTCTGAGTAAAAATGGCGCATATTTGCGGAAGTGACTAATAAGAAAAAAATTGATCAAAGAAGTAGGTTTAGCTACAGAAACAGAAATATCTGATTGAAAGAGGTGTGAGATATTTATTGAAATTGATTATTCAAATTCGAATTTCAATAGCAGGACTTTGAATTTTAATAATTCACATATTAACGTTAAAACTTCACTTTACACTCATATGATTTGGTTTCTTATTAACAAATTCATGCCAGGCACACTGGATACAGGGCTGCAGCTAGAGTCTTAACTTTGGAGGAGTGATTTAAAGAATGTGTAGACAAAATCATCCAGTATGCCCCCAAATGCGGACACATAAGCTAAATTTCCAAGGTATATTGGTAATTAGCACACGGTGGCGACACCTTGGAACCCTCCCCACCTTAAAGCACCCCCTCTCCCCCTTAGCTACGCCCCTGACTGGATATATCGTTTTGACCGATTGAATTTTGGATCTCTCACACACGCAAGCGAACACGCATTAGACAGAAACCGTATGGTTTATTGTATTCTTTTTAGTTGTTTTGGTGGAAGATGTACGTCCTTGAAGTCACCGTACATTTAGAAAATTGCTACACCAGGTGTATATTGACAAGTATTGACAGCAAATATACTTTGATTCATCGCTGCTGCTCTCTCCACCAAGGTCAGACTTAGCTGGTGGCTCTACCCCCAATGACTGAACAAGAAAGATTACCTAAGGAAATCTGGCGCCATCTTCTGGACAGCTTGCGCATAAAAAAAAGGAGAAAAAAAAACGATATTTCTTTCCCGATATTCGATAACGACACTGACCCTCATATCGGCCCGATAATATTGATGGGCCCTAAGCAAAATTCGCAGACATTTGCGATTTTAGCCATTTTCAATCGAATTTGATAGCTAAAGTTTGTGTGCAAAGTTTGATCCGGCTTTGGGAGTGATAAACACTTTCTAAATTATATGGTGAAGCAAATTGAAAATCATCATGTCAGAACACAAGGGAAAGGCGAATTTCCCCTCAAAAACTGGTCTCAATGTATCTCCACCTTCATTGAAAAATTATTCCAAAGCATTTTTATGCATAATAAATTCTTCAGAAAGAAAGGGTATGATACCCTTAGCCTTAGAATTGGATCAGCGTTCACCTATGAAACTACTGTACGCGTACCCACTTTTGATGAATAAAATTAAGAAGTACTTACAACTCAATGGGGTAGTTGGGTAGATATTACTAGGGTTGATATTGACAGTAGGGTGCATTGGGTAAATATCAGGAAGGGACAAGGTATTTAAATTTTCCATTAGTTGAGAACTTGCGTAAGGACTTATGGACTTATCCGAGAGAAGCATCGCAGATGGAGTAACTAGAAAAAAGAAGAGACTTAGAAAGGTAAAATAAACCAAAATATCCACAAACGAACAGATGCTTATATACATTCTAAAATAGATCCTTTTTGTCTTCTTTTTTTCTGGATGAAATGCTCCTATTTTCTTGAAGGATGTGTAGAAAACAACGTTAGATTTCATGTTTCCAATTATTAAATAATTTACAATTGGTTTTGCATCCAGTCCAGGGATGCCTGACTTAGATTTTACATACACAGTTATTAGAATGTCAAAATTAGTTTTGAAAATATTCAGGGTTTTGAAAATATTTAAAATCTGTTTCCTGAAGATAATTTGAAAATAGTCCTTGAAAAATCTAGTTTTGTGACATTTTCAAGAGCTTCAAAATCTTTTTGTTAATATAATAAATATCACTTTTTTGAGGGGTATTATTTTCAACTGGGAAAGCGTTTCGAACTAAGGACACAGAGAACGCGGAATCGCTCACGATAACGAATTCACTGATAAACCTAGAACGTCACGTGAGAAAATTCACTTCGCATAAAGTTTAATTTTCTGTCCTGCAAGGCGAAGACGCATTTAGTTTTCAATCAAATCACTAACTGTTATTAATATTTTGTTTTTTAATTAAATCATTAGTTTTAACGAAAAATAGTTTTATAATTTGAATTAAATTAGCTTTGAATTAAATCAAAAACTGTTATTTATATTTGAACGCTGAAAACATACGCCAACGATAGGTAAGATTTAGTATAAAGGAGTAATTATTAGTCGACTTGGTGGAATGTGACACATTTATGTAAGTTTGGGCAGTTTATCAGAAAAGACAGCTTTGCTGTCCAAAAACGACTTTTTGACAGTGTATAAGAGAAGCCCAATGACAAAAACAAAATTGCGCTGAGGAGATTGACCTCAGATTACCTTCCAGAAACTTTCCAGTTGTTGTTAAAAATAACAAAGAAAAGATTTTATTATTGGCCATTGACCAAAAACCTAATTCAGCATGAAAGTATGTTTCAGCTGTTTCAAGATGAAATCTTTTATTTCTGGTTTATTTTTGGAGCATTAGATGTGTCAAAAAGAAATTTAAAAATATAACTATGACAATCATATTTGTTTTTCTGATTTCGAATTGACGTGGAAGAATCGACCTAGCATGACAAACATCAGCATTATGATTCTATAATTTACAAATCGAAGAATTTTCATGTTTTGGGGAGATTTAACTTTATTCCCTTATTTTTCTAAGCAAATTTTCTAATTCCGAGAATCAACAACATATTATTGTCAGCAAATGTGATAGCAGAAGCTCTCTGAGGATGTTTTTTTGCGACAGAAGGCGACTTATAATTTTGTGTTGAGTTTACAATGAGATGCTCAAAAAAGATTATACGTTTCATGTCTTGTTTCTTATTTCATGCCTGTCAAAGGATAAGCTTCAGTGCTGGTACATATCTATGAAATTAAGCACTTTATAGGTGCAGCCTCTTGTAGACCTGTAGTTTCTTTCTCTGCGTTTCGTGTAATCGATTTAACTTGTATATCAATGATTTGTTCAGGCTTCAAAATAATATCAAAGTTGGTTATACAAAATGTGAGAAAATATTTTTTCTAATAAGAACATAAGACTAATTCTACAGCTTTGCAGAATTGTACATTGCATAATTATAAACTAGTGTTTCTTATTTCTTACAAAATTAGAAAACATGTAAAAACAGGACAACAGGAGACAAATTCTAGACTTGCGAAAATTGTATAGAAATGTAGAAAAAAACTGTATAAAAAATGATTTTGCAAAGGTTAATTAGTAATAAATTATTCTTTTCACAAACATTCCCTTAAGTTCAAAATAAGTTCTACATCGATAGAAACCCTCTTAACGGCAAAATGTGTCTTAGTTATTTCAGCTGTTTTTTGTTTTAATAATTCGACTTGGAGTAAATGATGGATCTCCCTTAATCCAGACAAGGGGAGTCCAATGGCAAACTCAGGATGTTTGTATCTGCTATAGCACCTGAGATACGGCCTAATTTCTCCATGGATAAAAAAAGAGGTACTCAGTTTTCCATTGCTAAAACCTAGCACAATTTACAAAAAAATACAAAAAACCTATTATCTTCGTCCAGCATAAAACAAATTGGCATAAATAGAATGAAACGGATATCAGGAATTTTGCTGACCAAATTGTGCTTCTTTATATATTTTCCTCGTTACAAAAAAAAAAAAAAAAAAAAAAAAAAAAAAAAAAAAAAAAAAAAAAAAAAGATTTTCTCGAAAAGTAGAAAAATGCAGATAGCAGAGTGTCACCGATGGCAGGAATAACCTGTTAACTGAAATGAGCCGGTAAGTAAGAACGAATTTCTCATAAAACCTGTTTTGTGCAGCCATTACATGATTAATGCTATTTTTCTGTAAACATGACTTTTAAGATTATGTTGCTGCAACTAAAATGAAAACTGCAAGACACCTTGATATATTACAATAAATGAAGTATATTTCTCTTCTATTGTTTAGACGGTTACTTATCATGCTTTTATTTCTTATTAAAAGAAGGAATAATAACTCCAGGTTCACACACACAAAAAAAAATACTGCGATAGACCATGTTCATGGGTCACATCTATGAGTCATTTTATAATGTAATAACATTCAATTTTATACTTTACATGGCTGTTGCTGTTGACTCAATAAAATGAGTTTTCCAACTCAACGGATTGCTTGACAGAAAGACGAAAATAGCATAATTGTCGGCATAAATTGTCTTGATAAGCGAATATTGCTCAGGTGTGTACATTAATAATAAAAAGGAAATAAGAATATGTTTTTTTTAATTAATAATAATAATTTTAAGATGTTCGAAGATGATGAAAAAAAAAACTTATAGCTCACCCGGTTCAATTAGCATCACAGACATTGGGTTATATTCTCGACACAGTTGCGCTTTTTTGGATACGAATTTTCCTCCAAAACGTTTGATAAATCAAACTACAGACTAATTTGACAGTACTTTATCAATAGTTCTTATCGTTATTGTTACAGAAAAAAAGGAAAACTACAAAATATATTAAATAAAGCACCAAATAATGATAGGGTTTTTAGTTTCAGATGAAGTTGATGGTTCTTTATTCCCTTCGTTACTCAGATAGCACTGTTAGAAAAAAGCTTTTCTTCGGCTGTTATCCATTTCTCTTTTTGTTGTTGAAAACTGAGAATATTCTTGCCGGTTATAAGAACACTGTTTAACTGTCTTCTAACAACTTTTAGGACAGCAAATAAGAGATTGGCCATTCAAACATCGAAAATATAGATGCTGAACACCCTAAATTCTTAAAATACTCTCTTAAAGCAAAAAAAAAAATCCAATATAATTATCCAATTTTGTTATTTTTATTTTTGTTGTTGTTGCTTCTTTAATTTCTTCTTTTTTTTGCATTTTCATATTGTGGTATTGAGAAATCCAATCACCCACTCCAGATCTCCAAATGCGTAGCTACTACTAGAATAAGTTATAAATTTGAGATGAAAGGTTTCTTTTTATTTAGAAACTAAGCGTTGAAATATGTTTGGTACACAGATTGCCACTAAAATTTTACAAAAAGAAAATATTCTTACCAAAAAAATATATTTTTTTTCCATGGAGTTCTACTGGAACAGATATCTTCGGACATTTTCTTAGAATTCGAGCACTTAGTCTTGGATCTACTTTCGTGGACAAACGATCAGCAGTTAAAATCAGCTGATTGATCATTGAATGACTAGAAATAAGAGAAAGACAATAAATTACAAATAAAAAAAATCGGTCATATCATTATTAAAACCAAGATTAAAAATTCAGTTTAGACAAACTATCAAAATGCTAAAGTCATTTTTTTTGCTAGTATCTATTCTCTCAATAAAATATGTCGGCAACCATTTTTTTAGGGGGCGCGGGTGATGGTCAGAAATATTTTTGTTCAGTGGTATAATTTTAGTACCTAATTTCTGGAGGACTTCCCGCAAATGATGAAAGAATCCTTATAGCTCTTCTTTTAGCGTGAAGGGCCAATGCGAAAGCGTGTTTCGTTGTAAAAGATACTCCATACGTTGGAACAAAATATGCTAAAACATATTTAACTTTTTTATTTGGTTCCTTGCTATTTTATCAGATATTTTAGGTGAAACAGATAATCTAATCGTACCTTTGTTTTAGTTTTCGCACTATTTTTCGTTAAAGACAGTTATTAGTCAAATAGATAAAATCTTCGCTTGGGTCCGATTTTAATTATAATCTTCAGAAAAATGCTCGTTAATTCTTATTTTTAGTAACACACTAATAAAGTAAAAACAACAACCAAATAATCGAATACAAATTTAATGACAATGACGGGGATGACAACGATGCTGTTTTTTATGATCTATAAGAAAAGGTGGAGCTTTGTAGAATGACAAGCTATTTTACAACAAGAAAAGCCTCCGTATTGCCTCTGCATCAGATTTATTTTCTTAAAGAAA
This sequence comes from Artemia franciscana, assembly GCF_032884065.1. Lineage (NCBI taxonomy): Eukaryota > Metazoa > Arthropoda > Branchiopoda > Anostraca > Artemiidae > Artemia > Artemia franciscana. The sequence goes on from NC_088869.1 coordinate 46,100,451, forward strand.
TACGTAATGGGGTGTGTCTGTGAGTGAGAAAGAGTGAGAGAGAGAGAGAGAGAGAGAGAGAGAGAGAGAGAGAGAGAGAGAGAGAGAGAGAGAGAGAGAGAGAGAGAGAGAGAGAGAGAGAGAGAGAGAGAGAGAGAGAGAGAGAGAGAGAGCGAAGGAGAGGTAGACGAGGGAGAGGTAGACGAGGGAGAGGTAGACAGAGTGAGGGAGAGGTAGACAGAGTGAGGGAGAGGTAGACAGAGTGAGAGAGAGGTAGAGAAACGCATTGTCTGTGACGACTAGTGACATCACCATAACTTTAGAAAGTAATGAAACTGGATTTATGTCACAAATATATACAACAATATATATATCACATGCCATGGGCTCTAGAAGCTTAAGCTTATCCATGAACACACTAAAACAAACTGTGTAATTTATAGAGAATACAAAAAAAGGGAATGGTGAAAGTTTTATCAAAACAGAACATTTAAACCAGGATGTTCCATCTAATTTCTTATATTAATTATCAACAGTGGTTTGCTAAGAATCCATGCATCGTATCGCAGAAAGATCCCGCTAATCTAGATATAACAAGCAAAACTGACATAGGCCTCAGTCACATTTATTATCAACGAGATCTTTATATACTGGGGTCACTTTGGCAACTTCAAATTTTTAGGAACCATCCTTGACCGATACAGTTATAATAGAACTCTTTCTTTTTCTGATTGACTTTAACACAGTTTACAAGCTTTGTTAAAGTTAATATATGACTAACAATTTCAGTTAAACAGATAGAAGGCCTACGATTCACAGTGCTTGGGTTATTTATCCTATCATTAAAATGA